>NC_057803.1:231006908-231226730 GCF_018294505.1 Triticum aestivum
GGCGGCAGACCAGCGGCCGGCCGCGTGCAGCGGGGGGTTGCTGTTTGGCCGATGGTGGCTGGCGGCTCAGGGGGGTGGAGGTTGAAGATGAACCGCAGGCCCTTGATTTCGTATACAACGGCTGCAAAATCGACTGACCAGAGATGAAAAAGTCAGTCGACCGGCGTGTAGCCTCACCTTGCTAGTGCGTTCAGTTTCGACAACAAAATTCAGTTTCGACAGCAAAATTCAGTTTCGACAGTTAAGTTCAGTTTCGACAGTTAAGTTCAGTTTCGACAGTTAAATTCAGATTCGACAGTTAAGTTCAGAGATGAGCGGCTGATGTATTTTACATCTAGCACTTTGTGGTTATGTATTTTACGTCATGTATTGGAGATGCTATTAGAATTCCACTCAGGTTAACATTGTTCATTGTCTCTCTTGTCCTGCTTCAGCCTCGGCATCGTACAACTAACCGGAGCTGCTCCAACGACGAAACCCTCCATCAGAGCGGAGCAGTACCTCGGGCTCCATCTCTAGACGCCTAAGATCTTCTTACCCTCCTCCGACAGCCAAGTCAGCCGGAGCATCCTCACCGGCCAACCCAATCAGGCTGAGATCGACATGGCTTCGCCAAAGAGGTTGTACACTTGTTGCATCTCTTTTTTACTCTACATGTTATATATATTTTCCACTGAGCACTCGTAGTAACAGGAAATACAATTATTTTATCCTACTATATGACAAGCAGTGAGGTACCAGGCAACTTAGCTATCAGTGATGGACTTTCTTGAATGCCATCATTATTTATCTCTACGTGTTTGAGCTGTGCATTTGTCGATGGGCCTGGGAGTTGAGCTAGTATGGCAGTGACCTGGGTCCAAAGTAATAGAAGTAGCACAAAAACATTTTTTCAATGTAGGATTTTCCTTGCTCAAGCCTGCCTACTAGAATCGCCAGTGCTTGAAAGGAAAAGTGAATGAAAAACATCGGAATTGGAAAGTTTCCTATGGTACTACTTTTCATGAATTTGGTGCAAAGGAATGGAGCAAAGGAAAAATGTAGGATTTGTTCCTTTAGTGTCTCCTTGAAAGAAAAACCGTAGGAATTCTAATTTCCACTTCTCCTCCTTTTCATATTCCTATTCATCAAGCACAAGACTAAGAGATAGTAGCATAATAGCATTATAACCATACATTTTCTTGTGGTTTGACTTAATCTCACCATGCTATTTTGCATCCTGTGATCTTCCAATTGTTGTGAATCAAACACCCAGATTGGCATAAATCCTGTGTTTTTAAATTCTCTGTTTTGCACGTGCATTCCTATCCTATTCATGTCTATTTCCTATCCCTGCATTGTTAGAATCCTCAAATTCAAACAAGCCCTTACTCAATTACTTCTGTTATAGATATGTGTCAAAGAAAACCTTGTGTGGTTTGTCCTGCTCCTGCGGCGCTGTGTTCCACCCCAGCTCAGCTGCTCCAACGATGGAAGGGTTCACCACAGCAGGGATCCGCTCTCCAGACTGTCTTTCGCCGCCTCAGATCTTCTTCCCCGCCGCCGGCAGCCACGGCAACTGCATTACCATCCTCAATTGAGCAGATGACCTTGAGGACTACACGGGTCCGCAAGAGAGGTCGCACTCTTTCGTGTCTGCTTACATTATGCGTCACTTAATATGATGACATGCTACATTATCGTCGTGTTCACCTATTAGACTCCGAGTCAGGTCCAAACTAATGCTGAAACTTGAGTTTTTAAATGGTTGTGGGGTACATATTGGGGCAGCAATCAGTACTATTTGTCTACTATCTGGTTAATCTCCGGTGTCTACTATGAGTTTCATGTTGGGTGCAAACAAACATTAAAGGAGCCATTATCTGTATTTTTTAAATAAAGCTATTATCTGCCTGCTATCATTGGTTTTGGGTCTATCCACAGTTTTCTACCATCACTCTGGATTTGTGCATGCACTCCTTACATAATGTCACTATGTTTTATTCCTATGCATGCCAGTTATTGTACACAATGGAACTGATCATGTAGAGCAAAAGAGACGAGCCTTGCGTGGCAATAAAATTTCATGCAGACATTGTTCCATGGTGGGCGCAAAGGCAGCCCCCCTCCACCCATTTTGGATTGTAATCAAGAGGAAGATAACTGTTCTGAGGGGGATTCAGAAGGAGAAGACCACTCCTATTTACCCCATGAGGTCTTCGCTCTAACTTGGCATGCTGATGTTGGTAATATCATGCATATGGTGCCTTGCATTGCTTACTGTATACATTAAAGATGTCATATGCTTAGTTTAGACATGCTTTGTGTCAATGCCATCTGTTTAGTTTCTTTATCGTATATGTGAATCATGCAATGCCATCTTGTCTAGCCAGGCATCATATATGTGAACTTTGCAATGCCACCCTGGTTAGCCAGTCATCTTATATGTGAACTATATCATGCCATCATTTTTTTATTACGTGTTAAATTTGTCAACAATTTTAGTACATTCAATTACTCTTCCTGTGCATCAGCCATTCGGCGCGGTCATGGAAAAATCTGGAGTGGAAACAAGGTCTTCAGAGCAGACAATGCTATCTGACGAAGTGCATGTCTTGCTGGTTACCGATAGCTCCTCGGAGGAGGATTCAGAGAAAGATGACCAGTCATATTCCCCCCCCCCCGAGGTGCATGCCCTAATTTGGCAGGGTTATGTTGCTCATATCGTGCGTATGGTATCTTGCATTGCTATGTCATTTGCTTAGTTTAGACATGCTTTGTGTGAATGCCACTTGTTTAGTGTCTAATTACCATATATGTGAATTATGCAATGCCATCTTGTTGCAAGACATTATATATGTGAATTATGCAATGTTATCTTGTTGCAAGGCATTATGTATGTGAATTATGCAATGTCATGTTGTTTAGGCAAGCGTCATATATGTGAATTATATCATGCCATCCTTTTTTTGTATTTCTCATTGCTTTTGTCGACAATGTTTGTATATTCAACTGCTCTTCCTGTGCATCAGCCATTTGAATTGGTGATGGAGAAATCTGGAGTGAAAATAAGGTCTTCAGAGCAGACAATGCTACCTACTGAAGCAGATATCTTACTAGTTACAGATAGCTCTTCAAAGGAGGATTCAGAGGCAGATGACCAGTCCTATTATCCCCCTGAAGTGTTGATATGTCTCCAACGTATCTATAATTTTTGATTGCTCCTTGCTATATTATCTACTGTTTTGAATGTTTATGGGCTTTATTATACACTTTTGTATCATTTTTTGGGACTAACCTATTAACCCAGAGCCCAGTGCCAATTTCTGTTTTTACCCTGTTTTAGGGTTTCAAAGAAAAGGAAAATCAAACAGAGTCCAATTGACCTGAAACTTCACGGAACTCATTTTTGGAAGGAAAGAAGCCCAGAAGACTTGGAGTGCACGTCGGCGGATCTGCGAGGAGGTCACGAGGCAGGGGGGCACACCCACCCCCCTGGGCGTGCCCTCCACCCTTGTGGGCCCCTCATGCCCCCCTTGACGTACTTCTTCCGCCTATATATCTCCATATACCCTAAAAACATCCAAGAGCACAATAGATCGGGAGTTCCGCCGCCAGAAGCCTCAGTAGCCACCAAAAACCAATCTAGACCCGTTCCGGCACCCTGCCGGAGGGGGCAATCCTTCTCCGGTGGCCATCTTCATCATCCCGGTGCTCTCCATGACGAGGAGGGAGTAGTTATTCCTCGGGGCTGAGGGTATGTACTAGTAGCTATGTGTTTTCTCTCTCTCTCTCTCTCTCATGTTCTTGAGATGATACGATCTTGATGTATCGCGAGCTTTGCTATTATATTTGGATCCTATGATGTTTCTTCCCCCCTCTACTCTCTTGTAATGAATTGAGTTTCCCCTTTGAAGTTATCTTATCGGATTGAGTCTTTAAAGATTTGAGAACACTTGATGTATGTCTTGCCGTGGATATCTGTGGTGACAATGGGATATCACGTGATTCACTTGATGTATGTTTTGGTGATCAACTTGCGGGTTTCGCCCATGAACCTATGCATAGGGGTTGGCACACGTTTTCGTCGTGATTCTCCGGTAGAAACTTTGGGGCACTCTTTGAGGTTCTATGTGTTGGTTGAATAGATGAATCTGAGATTGTGTGATGCATATCGTATAATCATACCCACGGATACTTGAGGTGACATTGGAGTATCTAGGTGACATTAGGGTTTTGGTTGATTTGTGTCTTAAGGTGTTATTCTAGTACGAACTCTAGGGCTGTTTGTGACACTTATAGGAATAGCCCAACGGATTGATTGGAAAGAATAACTTTGAGGTGGTTTCGTACCCTACCATAATTTCTTTGTTGGTTCTCCGCTATTAGTTACTTTGGAGTGACTCTTTGTTGCATGTTGAGGGATAGTTATGTGATCCAATTATGTTAGTATTGTTGAGGGAACTTACACTAGCGAAAGTATGAACCCTAGGCCTCGTTTCCTAGCATTGCAATACCGTTTATGCTCACTTTTATCATTAGTTACCTTGCTGTTTTTATAATTTCAGATTATAAATACCTTTACCTACCATCCATATACCACTTGTATCACCATCTCTTCGCCGAACTAGTGCACCTATACAATTTAGCATTGTATTGGGTGTGTTGGGGACACAAGAGACTCTTTGTTATTTGGTTGCAGGTTTTCTTGAGAGAGACCATCTTCATCCTACGCCTCCCACGGATTGATAAACCTTAGGTCATCCACTTGAGGGAAATTTGCTACTGTCCTACAAACCTCTGCACTTGGAGGCCCAACAACGTCTACAAGAAGAAGTTTGTGTAGTAGACATCAAGCTCTTTTCTGGCGCCGTTGCCGGGGAGGTGAGTGCTTGAAGGTATATCTTTAGATCTTGCAATAGAGTCTTTTAGTTTCTTGTTTTATCACTAGTTTAGTCTATAAAAGAAAATTACAAAAAAATGGAATTAAGTTTGTCTCATACGCTTCATCGTTTTAATATCTTTTGTGAGTATGATGGAAAGGAAAATTGTGCTCAAATGCTAGAATAAGAATTACATAAAATGTTTGGCACTAAATATTTGAATGATGAGCATGATTGCAATGTTGTTAGTATGAATTCCTTTAATATCCATGATGCTAATGATATGCAAAGCCACAAGCTTGGGGAAGCTATGTTTGATGAAGATGATATTTTTGGTCCCCCAAGTTTTGATGAGCAAATTTATTATGATGAAAGCATGCCTCTTATCTATGATGATTATTGTGATGACACGTATGCTTTAAAGAATAATAATAACAATGAAACTTGTCATATTGATCTTAATTTTCAATCACATGATAGTTATTTTGTTGAGTTTGCTCCCACTATTATTCATGAGAAGAGTTTTGCTTGTGTGGAGAGTAGTAAATTTTCTATGCTTGTAGACCATGAAAAGAATGCTTTATGTGATAGTTATATTGTTGAATTCATTCATGATGCTACTGACAATTACTATGAGGGAGGAAAATATGCTTGTAGGAATTGCAATAATATCAAGTTTCCTCTCTATGTGCTTAAAATTTTGAAGTTATGCTTGTTTTACCTTCCTATGCAAGTTGATTCTTGTTCCCACAAGTTGTTTTCTCACAAAATCCCTATGCATAGGAAGTATGTTAGACTTAAATGTGCTAGTCATATTCTTCATGATGCTCTCTTTATGTTACAATTCTTATCTTTTATGTGAGCATCATTGAAATCATCATGCCTAGCTAGGGGCGTTAAACGATAGCACTTGTTGGGAGGCAACCCAATCCTATTCTTGTTCTTTACTTTTTGTTCCTGTTTAGTAATAAATAATTCATCTAGCATCTGTTTAGATGTGTTTTTATGCTTTTAATTAGTGTTTGTGCCAAGTAGAACCTTTGGGAAGACTTGGGGGAAGTCTTTGTGATCATGCTGTAAAATACAGAAACTTTAGCGCTCACGAGAATTGCTGACATTTTTATTTGGAGAGTGCTATTCAGTTAATTATTTTTGAAGATGATTAATAGACAAATTCCTCAGGTCCAGAAATTTATTTTAGAATTTTTGGGTTCCACAAGTTTGCGTTAGTTACATATTACTACAGACTGTTCTGTTTTTGACAGATTCTCTTTTCTATGTATTGTTTGCTTATTTTGATGAATCTATGGCTAGTAAAATAGTTTATAAACCATAGAGAAGTTGGAATACAGTAGATATAACACCAATATAAATAAAGAATGAGTTCATTAGAGTACCTTGAAATGGTGATTTGCTTTCTTATACTAACGGAGCTTACGAGTTTTCTACTTTAAGTTTTGTGTTGTGAAGTTTTCAAGTTTTGGGTAAGGATTCGATGGACTATGGAATAAGGAGTGGAAAGATCCTAAGCTTGGGGATGCCCAAGGAACCCCAAGGTAATATTCAAGGACAACCAAGAGCCTAAGCTTGGGGATGTCCTGGAATGCATCCCCTCTTTCGTCTTCGTTCATCGGTAACTTTACTTGGAGCTATATTTTTATTCACCACATGATATGTGTTTTGCTTGGAGCGTCAATTTACTTTGTTAGGATTTGCTTTATGTTATTTATAAAAATGTTTTGCATCCTTTATTTCAATAAAAGTGGCATTGATAGCCTTTACTATGCCTATGTTACAAGTATACATGTTGCTGTTTCAAAACAGAAAGTTTACCGCTGTTGCAATAATTCCCTAGAAAATTCAGAATGTGATAAAATGTTGAAATTTTTTGCATATTAAGATCTGATAAATTTACTACAGTGGGAATTTTATTTAATAATTTTTGGAGCTAAGGAAGTATGGATGTTGCTGCATTTTTTACAGACTATCCTGTTTAGGCAGATTGCTGTTATATTTGCATTGTTTACATATGTTTGCTTCTTTAAGGATTCTATTTGAGGATAGGACTATTAAATATGCAGAGGCATTTAGTATGCAATGTTTAATAATAATTTTAGTGCTTTGCTACAGTAGAGTATGATAAGGTTTTGGCAATGGTTTATACTAACTTATCTCACGAGTCCTTGTTGAGTTTTGTGTGGATGAAGCTTTTGAGATTTAGGGAGACCGTGATATGAGAGGAATTAAGGAGACACAAAAGCTCAAGATTGGCGATGCCCAAGGCACCCCAAGATAATATTTCAAGAAGTTTCAAGCATCTAAGCTTGGGGATGCCCCGGTTGGCATCCTACCTTTCTTCTTCAACATTTATCGGTTAGTTTCGGTTGATCCTAAGTTTTTGCTTCTTCACATGATGTTTGCCATTCTTAGAATGTCATTTTATTTTGCTTTGCTTGATGTTTGAATAAAATACCAAGATCTTAAATTATTAAATGTTAGAGAGTCTTCACATAGTTGCATAATTATCCGACTACTCATTGATCTTCACTTATATCTTTCGGAGTAGTTTGTCATTTGCTCTAGTGCTTCACTTATATCCGTTTAGAGCATGGTGGTGGTTTTATTTTGTAGAAATAGATGAACTCTCATGCCTCACTTATATTATTTTGAGAGTCTTAAATAGCAGGGTAATTTGCTTAAAAGCCTAATATGCTAGGTATACAAGATTAGTAAAAAGTTTCATATAGAGTATTGAATACTAAGAGAAGTTTGATGCTTGATGATTGTTTTGAGATATGGAGGTAATAATATCAAAGTCGTGCCAGTAGAGCAGTTGTGAATTTGAGAAATACTTGTGTTAAAGTTTGCGATTCCCGTAGCATGCACGTATGATGAACCGTTATGTGATGAAGTCGGAGCATGATTTATTTATTGATTGTCTTCCTTATGAGTGGCGGTCGGGGACGCGCGATGGTCTTTTCCTACCAATCTATCCCCCTAGGAGCATGCGCGTAGTACTTTGTTTTGACAACTAATAGATTTTTGCAATAAGTATGTGAGTTCTTTATGACTAATGTTGAGTCCATGGATTATACGCACTCTCACCCTTCCACCTTTGCTAGCCTCTCTAATACCGTGCACCTTTCGCCGGTATCATACACCTACCATATACCTTCCTCAAAACAGCCACCATACCTACCTATTATGGCATTTCCATAGCCATTCCGAGATATATTGCCATGCAACTTTCCACCGTTCCGTTTATGACACACTCCATCATTGTCATATTGCTTAGCATGATCATGTAGTTGACATCGTATTTGTGGCAAAGCCACCATTCATAATTCTTTCATACATGTCACTCATGGGTCATTGCATATCCCGGTACACTGCCGGAGGCATTCATATAGATTCATATCTTGTTCTAAGTATCGAGTTGTAATTCTTGAGTTGTAAGTAAATAAAAGTGTGATGATCATCATTATTAGAGCATTGTCCCAGTGAGGAAAGGATGATGGAGACTATGATTCCCCCACAAGTCGGGATGAGACCCCGGACGAAAAATAAATAAAAGAGGCCAAAGAAGCCCAAATAAAAAAAGGAGAAAGAAAGAGGCCATAAAAAGGAGAAAAGGCCCAAAAAAAATGAGAGAAAAAGAGAGAAGGGACAATGTTACTATCCTTTTACCACACTTGCGCTTCAAAGTAGCACCATGATCTTCATAGTAGAGAGTCTCCTATGTTGTCACTTTCATATACTAGTGGGAATCTTTCATTATAGAACTTGGCTTGTATATTCCAATGACGGGCTTCCTCAAAATTGCCCCAGGTCTTCATGAGCAAGCAAGTTGGATGCACACCCACTAGTTTCTTTTTGAGCTTTCATACACTTATAGATCTAGTGCATCTGTTGCATGGCAATCCCTACTCACTCACATTGATATCTATTAATAGGCATCTCCATAGCCCGTTGATACGCTTAGTTGATATGAGACTATCTTCTCCTTTTTGTCTTCTCCACAACCACCATTCTATTCCACCTATAGTGCTATGTCCATGGCTCACGCTCATGTATTGTGTGAAGATTGAAAAAGTTTGGGAACATCAAAAGTATGAAACAATTGCTTGGCTTGTCATCGAGGTTGTGCATGATTTAAATATGTTGTGTGGTGAAGATGGAGCATAGCCAGACTATTTGATTTTGTAGGGATAACTTTCTTTGGCCATGTTATTTTGAAGAGACATAATTGCTTAGTTAGTATGCTTGAAGTATTATTATTTCTATGTCAATATGAACTTTTGTCTTGAATCTTATGGATCTGAATATTCATACCACAATTAAGAAGAATTACATTGAAATTATGCCAAGTAGCACTCCGCATCAAAAATTCTGTTTTTATCATTTACCTACTCGAGGACGAGCAGGAATTAAGCTTGGGGATGTTGATACATCTCCAACGTATCTATAATTTTTGATTGCTCCATGCTATATTATCTACTCTTTTGAATGTTTATGGGCTTTATTATACACTCTTATATCATTTTTTGGGACTAACCTATTTACCCAGAGCCCAGTGCCAGTTTCTGTTTTTACCCTGTTTTAGGGTTTCGAAGAAAAGGAAAATCAAACGGAGTCCAATTGACCTGAAACTTCACGGAACTCATTTTTGGAAGGAAAGAAGCCAGAAGACTTGGAGTGCACGTTGGGGGATCTGTGAGGCGGTCACGAGGCAGGGGGCGCGCCCCCCTGGGCGTGCCCTCCACCCTCGTGGGCCCCTCATGCCCCCCCTGACGTACTTCTTCCGCCTATATATCTCCATATACCCTAAAAACATCCGAGAGCACAATAGATCGGGAGTTCCGCCACCAGAAGCCTCCGTAGCCACCAAAAACCAATCTAGACCCGTTCTGGCACCCTGCTGGAGGGGCAATCCTTCTTCGGTGGCCATCTTCATCATCCCGGTGCTCTCCATGACGAGGAGAGAGTAGTTCTCCCTCGGGGCTGAGGGTATGTACCAGTAGCTATGTGTTTGATCTCTCTCTCTCTATCGTGTTCTTGAGATGATACGATCTTGATGTATCATGAGCTTTGCTATTATATTTGGATCCTATGATGTTTCTTCCCCCTCTACTCTCTTGTAATGAATTGATTTTCCCCTTTGAAGTTATCTTATCGGATTGGGTCTTTAAAGATCTGAGAACACTTGATGTATGTCTTGTTGTGGATATCTGTGGTGACAATGGGATATCACGTGATTCACTTGATGTATGTTTTGGTGATCAACTTGAGGGTTCCGCCCATGAACCTACGCATAGGGGTTGGCACACGTTTTAATCATGATTCTCCGGTAGAAACTTTGGGGCACTCTTTGAGGTTCTATGTGTTGGTTGAATAGATGAATCTGAGATTGTGTGATGCATATCGTATAATCATACCCACGGATACTTGAGGTGATATTGGAGTATCTAGGTGACATTAGGGTTTTGGTTGATTTGTGTCTTAAGGTGTTATTCTAGTACGAACTCTAGGGTTGTTTGTGACACTTATAGGAATAGCCCAACAGATTGATTGGAAATAATAACTTTGAGGTGGTTTCGTACCCTACCATAATCTCTTCGTTCGTTCTCCACTATTAGTTACTTTGGAGTGACTCTTTGTTGCATGTTGAGGGATAGTTATGTGATCCAATTATGTTAGTATTGTTGAGGGAACTTACACTAGCGAAAGTATGAACCCTAGGCCTTGTTTCCTAGCATTGCAATACCGTTTACACTCACTTTTATCATTAGTTACCTTGCTGTTTTTATAATTTTAGATTACAAATACCTTTACCTACCATCCATATACCACTTGTATCACCATCTCTTCGCCGAACTAGTGCACCTATACAATTTAGCATTGTATTGGGTGTGTTGGGGACATAAGAGACTCTTTGTTATTTGGTTGCAGGGTTGCTTGAGAGAGACCATCTTCATCCTATGCCTCCCACGGATTGATAAACCTTAGGTCATCCACTTGAGGGAAATTTGCTACTGTCCTACAAACCTCTGCACTTGGAGGCCCAACAACGTCTACAAGAAGAAGGTTGTGTAGTAGACATCAGGTGTATGCTCAAACTTGGCAGGGTTATATTACTCATATAATGCATATGTTGTATTGCAATGCTTAGTTTTTACATCATATACACAATATTGAATGCCATCTCCTTAGTTGACACATCATATACGCAATTGCCCTCTGCTCACTTCCTTAGTATATAAATCATATATTTGAATTATGTCATGCCATGATGTTTACATAGACAGCATGTATCTGAATTATGGCATGCCAACCCATTTTCTAAAGACATAATATAGTTATATCATCTCATCCTGTTTACATAGTCATCGTATTTTAAATTATGTCATTCTATCCGTGAATTATATCAGGCCATCATGTTTCCATCGACGACATGTTTGTGATTTATGGCATGCCAACCACTTTAATAGACACATCGTATAGTTATATCATGTCATCCTGTTTACATAGTCATCATATTTTGAAGTGTGTCATTCTATCCTGTTTAGTTAGCCATCATACATGTGAAATTGTGTCATGCTATCCTGTTTAATTAGCCATCATATATGTGAAATTATGTCCTGCTATTCTGTTTGCTTAGACAACATAAATGTGAATTATTTCATGCCCTGTTTTCTTCCCTACTATCCATTGCACCTGTCTATCTTACAATGTCTGTACATTCAATTACTTTTCTTGTTTATCAGCCATTTCAATTGGAGGGAGTGATGGCAGTATATGTGGGAGTAAAAACACGGTCTTCAGAAAAGATCGTGCTACCTGTTGATGCAGATAGAACCACGGTTGTACTTGCCCAAGAACCAGCCCCACCACACATAACCCACACTCATGTAGATTGTACCCCTACCCAGTTGGACAGAGAACCAGCTACACCCCTTCTAACCCCAACCCCAGCAGATAGACACCCAGTTCCCGTTGACACAACACTATCTCCACCATAGAGCACCCAAACACGAGCAGTTAGTAAGGCAACTTCAGTGCCCAAAACACGAGGACCACCATTCCGAACCCGAAGTCAACGCTTAAAGCGGAAGAAGAATTGTTCTCAGGTCAGGATCCGTAGCTATGGTCCATACTACTTTTCTCTTGCATCACTGTATTTACTGATACCAACTAATTTCAAATTTGAAGGATGCAATTGAAACTCCAATGGCGCAACAGGTGTGTTTTAAACATGTTTCTTCAACATGTTTGGCTGTTTGCTGTTGTAACTTGCTCTATGTTGATTTCAGTTTCAATTGAACAAACAGTTATGTTCTCATGCCATGCACATTACAAGTGTTGTTATTGCTATGTAGTTTCCCACACTTATATTCTGTCTATGCTGTTTTGTCTTAAATAGATATGATTCGAACTGTATCTATCTTGATTTGGCAACATAAACTAGAATGATATAGACCATACAGTGACCATATTACATAGATATATGTTTGTTTCATGCTGTTATCCTGTCCACCTTACCACTGAATTGGTTTACCAAAATGAGTTTCATATACTACATTGTAAACCTGAGATGTGTTTGTTTGTTTCTCTTTTAGAACGCGGATAAAATATTGGAGAAGAGTACCCTGTTATGCAATGGTAAAGGAAGTAATGCAGATAAGGTTCAAGATAGTGAGACATCCCTGTTGGTCTCTCTAAGTGCATCTAGTGCCACCCCTAGTTGGTTTTTGAGTATTGACGACAAACCTAGTTGAGGGACTAATGTGTTTGTGAGAATTGCAGGACAATACAGGTAGAAGTCCCTCATTGATTCGGTTTTACTACCAGAGATGACCCCTAAAATTGTATGAAGACATTGAAGACAAAGGTGGTACATGAAGATATTCACTTTGAAGACTATGGCAAAAGAAGACACATTATGAAGCATATGGAGCTCGAAGACTTAGATCTTTCGTAGTTCTTTTTCTTTTGTGTTGAGTCATAGGAACCACCGTATTGTTAAGTGGGGTCCAGGAGATCCAGTCAAAATGACTGAAGTGATGCCTAAATCAAAAACCTATGTCTTCGAGTGAAGACAATGAGAGCGAATCTTGTCTAGAGCCGGACAAGTCAACTTTGCTTGTAGCCCAAGTAAAGTTGCCATGAGAGTTTAAAATCTGACTGTTGAGACACGTGTTAGTTCCTTAGTGACCCAGGGTCATTTCGGACAAATTAGGTCGGGTTGCCAAGTGGCTATAAATAGCCTACGCCCACAACCATAAACGGTTGGCTGCTCAGATTTCAGTGCACAGATTTTGTCGTTTGAGAGCAACCCACCTCGAAGCCTTTGAGAGAAAATTCCTAGTGAGGAGAAAAGCCCTAACCACCTAGAGCCAGAGCAAATTGGGCATCACTTAGGTATTCTTGTCTGTGTGATCTGAAGACTTATTACACTTGAGGACTGTGAATCCTCCAGACGGTTAGGCGTCGCGTTTAGAGCATCCAAGAGACATTGTGGATTGCCAGTGAACGAAGTTTGTGAAGGTTTGGGAGTCTACCTTGAAGACTTACCAGAGTGATTGGGCGAGGACTAAGTGACCTTAGCTCAAGGAGAATACGGTGAGGACTTGGTGTCCTGAACTGTGTGTTCAGGACTGGGTGTCCGGGACTGTGTGTCCTAAGGTTTAAATACCTAGCCGATCCAACCAGACGTACAGTTGTCACAGCAACTGGAACTGGTCCAACACATCATTGTCTTCAACGAGTCACTGGTTTCATCTTCACTTCCTTTTCTTACTGTTACTCATTGTGAAGCCATTGCATGCCTGCTCTATCTTTTGTCTTCACAACGTGAATGTATGATCTGTTTGGCTTCATAACTTCTTCCTACCTGATCCTTATTACACTGCAGTTGTTTGTCATTATGCTTTCACTCTATTGAATACATGACCATGGCTGGCCTAGTGTAATCTAACTTCCGCTGCATAGTAATAGGCATAATCTTCGCTGTTTGTCTTCATAACTGTCATGTTTTGAAGACTTCCATAAAAATCGCCTATTCACCCCCCCTCTAGTCGATATAACGCACTTTCAATAGTATACAACCATAAAGTCCGTTTTCAATGCTCATTTATCCACATAAAATCCGGAGAAGTAGGAACGACCGCCCGACAATTCAGGCGTGCGTGGGACGTGGAACAAACCCAAAACTTCCGCAAACTGGCCACGCGTTCCTCAGATGCGAACCGCCAGGGGCACCTGTCTAATAGCACAGTGCCGCCCCTGAGCCTATAAATTCACACTTACCGCGGTCATTATCTCCTTATTCCACCCTCTCACAAACCCTAGCGCCACCGCTAGCACTCGACGACGCCGGAGACGAAGCGCTTCGCTGCCGCAACCTCTCCAACGCCGTCCTCACGCCGACCGCGGACATCGTCCTCTCCGCCGTCGCCGTAGGTGTTTTCCGTCGCCAAGTTAGGGCACGGAGGACTGAACTGCTCGGCATCAACTCCCACTTCCGTCTAGCAGTTCCAAGTGTGGTAAATAAAACCTCTTTTTACAGCCCCTTTTTGATCTCATGGTTCTGTCACTTTCTACCATAAGAAGTTTATCTTCACACAAGTTAGATATCTGAATCTGCATCTCATAACCTGCCTAGTATATTCACTTGTGCTTCATGAAGTAGTTAGATTCCTCATTTGTACTGATCTGTGGGTTCGTACAAATCTGGAACCAACTTCTTATCTATGAGTGAATGTCTTCGCACGATGAGGTCAATGTCTTCTAAACTGATCAATCTTCAAAACCTTCTGAGAATGCATATGACCTCTTCCCCCTCCCTCACACCTTAATGCTGTCACAGGTACATGTCCGTGGGAGAATCCTTCGGTTCTCATAGTCTGCATTCATTTGCAGAATTCCTACAGCATCACATAAACTCTCCTGAAGCCAGTTCCTGTTGGTCCAGAAAAAGAAAGCCCTTGAAGCCTTTGAAAGTTTTGAAGCCTTTCAAGTTAAAGTTTATGGCTTCAGAAGCAGCAGCAAGGAAGGGGGGCAGACAGAGACGTGAGGGAACTTCCAAAGATCTGCCTGAAGACTTGGCAGAAATGTACAAAACAGATCCAGAAGAGAGCTATGGGCAGCGCAAGACCCGAATCCAATGGATTCGACGCTATTGGGCAGAACAGTGGTTCAAATACCGCTTCGTCACTCAGGAGTATGCTGAGAAAAGTGCCATCAGAAGACCATGGGGGGACATCCGTTTCAAGAATCTCATGCCCAGGACCAGAGATGAAGCCATTGCTCAAGGCTTCTACCCATGCATGGTCCGAGGACCACAGCCTGATGATGCGCATCCGTCGTCACTCCTCTGGTGTCGTGACGACAATCTGTTCAAGCGCAACTACCAGTTTGCTCAACAATCTGCGAAGCTGAACAAGAAGAAATTTGGGTTAGACCTCAACCCTGGCCCCTCCGCACCAAGGGCAGATGGCACACGCTACGCAGAACCCAATGTCATCGGTCTGTTTGCCAACCTTGAGGGCCTTATCACTCACATCTTAGTCCAAGGGACTGCCGTGAATGACCCTCCAGCTGATTCTGAGTCTGATGAAGCTCCTGCTGTGCCGAAGCCAAAGCAGACGAAGAAACCAAAAGCTTCAAAGCCGGCCCCTGCCTCAAAAATCTCAAGGGAGAAGCCATTGAAAATTGCACCTCCTGAAGTCAGTGTGCAGTCTGAAGACGTATCCCGCGTCTCCAAGCCCCAGAAAGAAAAGGAGCCCCATCAACAAACCGGTAAAGAGCTCACTGCTGCTGCCATTCTGCGCAGTGAAGCCATTGATCTATCAAGCGATGAAGATCTTGGAGATGACGCTCTAGAGCAGCTTAGCAAAAGCAAAGAAGAAGCTAAAATCTTCAACAATTTGCCTCTCTTTGATGTCGCCATCATCCACAACTTCATCGACGAATGGTTTGCCTCCGCAGACATAAGCTTCGAAGATCTGCAGCTGCCCATTGGCCTCAGCGTCGCCTTCCAAGGCGCAATTGCTTCAGAATTGGCCATTGCTCAGCGCATTGTTGAGCTGAAGCAGAAAATTGATCATGAAAAGGCTCAGTTCAAGAAGCACATGGCCAGTCTCAGGGTGTAGGAAGTGAAGAGCTTCAAAACCATGCTGCATGAGCTCAAGGAAAATTTTCTGAAGAAGCATACTGAAGCTCAGGGCTCACGTGAGCGGATGAAGTCTCTGGCAGAATGATGCGTGCTGGCCTACAATGAGGCCGAGAAGCGCAAGGCACTTGGGCGTCCTGGCATCGACCCCAAGATGGCCGCGAAGAAGAAGAAGCAGCCTGCTATGGCTGAACCAGAGGCACCTAGGCAAGGAGCAGTTCCAATCGTCTTCCAAACTGCAACGACTGGCTCGAAGCCAAAGAGCCGGTCAATAGCTTCAGAGCTGAAGAAGACAAGAACTGCAGAGGCTGAAGCTAGGAAAAGGAAAAGCTCTGAAGCCTCTCCTACTGCCCCCAGCAAGAAGAAGCGCAAGATCAAGAAAGCTCGGGCTGCTCGCACATAGCCCTTGATGGTTGAACCCCTCTCTGTCATTCACCCCAATGCAGAAAGACGACTGACAGTTCATGAGCCTGCTTCCACAGAGGCTCCTGAAGCTGAAGATATTCCAGCAGCCGACCCCATAGCTGCTGAAGACATTGGTCACCAAGACAATGTACAAGATGATGCAGCCCTTCCTCAGCTTGAAACAAGCGAACTCATCAGTATTGGACGTCCTCTGACGCCAATGGCACAAGATGAGTCATGGGCGGATCGCCCTCACGAAGAAGAAGAAGACTTTGAGGCCCAGCCCACTCCAACCCCACAAGCGTCGTCTGCGTTCCGTAGGCTTCGGAAAGGTCCAAGGCCTCAAGTTCATACTCAAGAAATTCCGGCTGCATCAGCCCAAGACAATGAAGAAGCACCACCAGAACCCACTCCCCCGCTACATCAAGATGCAGTTCTCCAGGAGAACATGCCTGAGGTTGTCCCTCCAACTACACAAGCGGGGGAAGAAAATGTTGAGGCTGCCACCACAAACACTGAAGCCAATGTGGAGCCCGCCCCACCAAATGCTTCAGCAGACAGCGAAGCTACTGAGCCAGACACTTCTGTTCCTGAGTCTGCTGCAGGTCCTCAATTTGATTACCATGTTGAGCACAGGCCTCATGTTCAGAAGCCAGTCCCAAGGCTGCCAAGGTTCCCAGTCCTGCATCAGCACCTGGCTCCTTTGATATTAATAGCTTCAAGGCAGACAATACATTTTTCAACAGCTCCAAGAACCCCTATTCAAGGGAAAGGATTGTATCAGACAGGTTCCGGAGCTATCCTCAGCGCAGCTACTACTCAAGCATCTTATACAACCAAGGTCGCATCTTCCCGCACAAGCGCCTTGAGGTTGAAGCCATTGCTGGTCTGCCATGTCTTGAGGAAGCTTTGGATTGCTTCAAGCAAGTGGGTCTGTTGCCGTTTGTGACTAATGAAGAGCACTGGAATGAAGAGCTTCTGCTTCAGTTCTATGCCACCCTCCATATAAAAGGATACAACAGAGATCTGAAGACTTGGATCCTAGAGTGGATGACCGGCAATGTCGATCATGAAGCCAATGCATTTGATATCATTGAGCTCACCAGCCTGCCCACTCCAGGCGAATTCTTCGAGGAAGGCTGTCAACTACATTTTGAAGCTATTGAGAGCATATTCCAGAGGCCTGAACCCAATATGAGTCAGATGCTCTCAATGATGAAGCCATTGCCCCATGATGCACCCTATCCTACTGAGTTCTTTGTTGAAGACCTAGAGTACCTGCCCAGGACCATATATCACATCATCTGGCGGACTCTCTGGCCCATTAAGGGACACTCTCCACATGCCAAGATTGAGGGTGCAATGAAGACTCTCATATTCTATATCCTGCATGGCAAATGCTTCAACTCACAGGATCTCTTCATACGCCAACTTGCAGCGTCAGGCTCAGAATTATTTGGTTTGAAGTTCTATGCTCCTTGGGTGATGAGGCTAATCAAACTGCACTCTGCGATCTCGTATCAGCCCTCAGCCCGAAACCATCGGATCTTCCTGCCAGATGTGGATACCTCTGATGAAGCCATATATCCCGAACTTGCCAAGCAACCAATAAGTCTTCAAAATGCAGAACACTAGAGCTTCACGCAGAATGTTGAAGGTGTTGAAGCCATATCCAGGGTATATCCGTTGGCTGGCACTACACGTGCGCCACCCAGCATCTACTGAAGCCACAGACAGCACAAATGCTCCAAGACCCAAGAAGCGCGCTCGTGTCCTCACTGACCGAGAGCTTCTTGTGGCCCTTCACCAAAAGCAAGATAGGCATCACGACTGGCTAAAGCGTCAGATGAAAAGCCTCTTGGTGGATGTCAATCGTCTTCGAAACCTTGCCACCAAGAATGCCTTCGTTACACATGAGACTTGCCGTCGTACATGGAAAGGGCTCTCAATGATATGCACTGAAGCTGAACTTGAAGAGGATGGCTTCACAGAGCGCTTCAAGTTTGACACCACACCTCCTAGAAGGGCTGTGATGCGCAACACACCATCACTTGAAGACTCTGAGTTTTCTTCATCTGCTGCCACAATCACTGCCAGAATCATTGGTGAAGACGACGACGCTACATCACCGCCACCTGCTTCAGCACCTCCAAGCTCTGCACCGCCAAACAACTCCACCGACCCTGCTGCGCCTGGGAACGCGTAGAAAACTCTATGTCTTCAAACCTTTTTGGTCATTACTGACAAAAGGGGGAGAAGCATATGATGTTTATAGTCTTCAAGCGGGTCAATATGGGCGGGTGCCTTATGTTTTGTTATATTTTGCTTCGTGTTTACAACTCTTGTTTTTGCTTCATTTGGTTCTTTGAGTTGTAAACACTAAAACTCGATGGTCGTCTGCTACTTGTTTGCCACTCTGTTTGCGAAGATAAATTCCGCATGTGCGACGATAAATTCCGCACTTATCTCATTCTGCAGACGTCCATTTTCCATTATGCATGTCATTATCTTCATATACTTTCACATGCATAGTGGATTGTCATCATAAGCTGAAGTGGATCTCCACAAGTACAACCTGCCATGTGCATTTGCATTCCAAAAGCAAATTAACTTATATGCACATCTTCAGGGGGAGCCCTTGCAACTTATGAAGACAATTCCCTCCTTTACAATTTCACAGACTATATTCCCCGTTGAAAACTTCAACTAGTTTGTCATCAATCACCAAAAAGGGGGAGATTGTAAGTGCATCTAGTGCCACCCCTAGTTGGTTTTGGAGTATTGACGACAAACCTAGTTGAGGGACTAATGTGTTTGTGAGAATTGCAGGATAACACAGGTAGAAGTCCCTCATTGATTCGGTTTTACTACCAGAGATGACCCCTAAAAATGTATGAAGACATTGAAGACAAAGGTGGTATATGAAGATATTCACATTGAAGACTATGACAAAAGAAGACACGTTATGAAGCATATGGAGCTCGAAGACTTAGATCTTTCGTAGTTCTTTTTCTTTTGTGTTGAGTCATAGGAACCACCGTACTGTTAAGTGGGGTCCAGGAGAACCAGTCAGAATGACTGAAGTGATGCCTAAATCAAAAACCTATGTCTTCGAGTGAAGACAATGAGAGCGAATCTTGTCCAGAGCCGGACAAGTCAGCTTTGCTTGTAGCCCAAGTAAAGTTGCCATGAGAGTTTGAAATCTGACCGTTGAGACACGTGTCAGTTCCTTAGTGACCCAGGGTCATTTCGGACAAATCAGGTCGGGTTGCCAAGTGGCTATAAATAGCCCACCCCCACAACCATAAACGGTTGGCTGCTCAGATTTCAGTGCACGGCTTTTGTCGTTTGAGAGCAACCCACCTCGAAGCCTTTGAGAGAAAATTCCTAGTGAGGAGAAAAGCCCTAACCACCCAGAGCCAGAGCAAATTGGGCATCACTTAGATCTTCTTGTCTGTGTGATCTGAAGACTTATTACACTTGAGGACTGTGAATCCACCAGACGGTTAGGCGTCGCGTTCAGAGCATCCAAGAGACATTGTGGATTGCCAGTGAACGAAGTTTGTGTAGGTTTGGGAGTCTACCTTGAAGACTTACTAGAGTGATTGGGCGAGGACTAAGGTGACCTTAGCTCAAGGAGAATACGGTGAGGAGTTGGTGTCCTGAACTGTGTGTTCAGGACTGGGTGTCCGGGACTGTGTGTCCTAAGGTTTAAATACCTAGCCGCTCCAACCAGACGTACAGTTGTCACAGCAACTGGAACTGGTCCTACACATCATTGTCTTCAACGAGTCACTGGTTTCATCTTCACTTCCTTTTCTTACTGTTACTCATTGTGAAGCCATTGCATGCCTGCTCTATCTTTTGTCTTCACAACGTGAATGTATGATCTGTTTGGCTTCATAACTTCTTCCTACCTGATCCTTATTACACTGCAGTTGTTTGTCATTGTGCTTTCACTCTATTGAATACATGACCATGGCTGGCCTAGTGTAATCTAAATTCCGCTGCATAGTAATAGGCATAATCTTTGCTGTTTGTCTTCATAACTCTCACGTTTTGAAGACTTTCATAAAAAATCGCCTATTCACCCCCCCTCTAGTCGATATAACGCACTTTCAGTCTCCAAGAAAGCTGATAAAAACTATATTGAAGACACTGAGACAACCCCAAAGTCATGTCTTGATGTAGTGTTCGAGTTACTGGCTACCACTGCTGGCACCAGCTCTTCGAACTCGCTGCGTGAATCAGTTCGGCTTCTTGAGTCTCAACTTCAAGTTGAAAGACATCGATCAGATGTTATTCGATAGGAAGCCGAAGGACTGAGGAAGTCCCCGCAGAATTCAGATGCATTCTTTCTGGTGCAACAGCAAGCGCTGGAGGACTTAAGCGCCAAACAAGAGAAAGTTAATAAGCTTGCTAAGCATCTTGCTAGCATTATGGGTACCCACGATATTGTTTCTTGAGCTCTTCTGAAGTGGTTTCAGTTCTGGACTTGTTTTGCTGCGGCGTTTATATGCTGTTGTGTTCCCTATATTTGCACTGGTGGCGAACTTTGATGCCCAGTGGATGTAATATGTGTAATAGCCATGATAGCCTAGTGTAAGTTGCTTGCTTATTTATTTCCTTGTTGTCTTGTTCATTTGTTTGCTTGTAGTCAATGCAGTTCTTTTTCTGCGGTTTGCTAGTGGCTGCAATAACCTATTTTTTAAAACTAGGCCACAATAACCATGTGCTAATATTTACTGTAGTGACACTGCGCCTCCTACTGGCCGTAGAAACAGTGGGCCTTCTACGGGCCATAGAAACAGTGGGCCTTCTATGGGCCGCAGACACAATGGGCCTTCTACGGGCCGCAAAAACAATGGGCCTTCTACGGGCCGTAGAAACAATGGGCCTTCTACGGGTCGTATCATCAATGGGCCTTATACGGGCCGTATGATCGATTGGCCAAACATGGGCCAAACAGACCGCATTCTGGCCGTAAACGGGCTAGAGTTGGAATCGTCCATTCATGGGCCGACCATAATGGGCCATCGTTAATAGGCCATATTTGATGACGCTATGAAAACGGCCCAACGTATTAACGGACCACAAACGGGCCAGCTGTAACCACGGGCTGAATTTGGCCCACAAGCAGAAAATGACAGTAACGGGCCGTAAGTAAAAGAATGCTGGAAAATAGCCCAAGAATAAATGGGCTCTGAGAAGGCCGAAAGATTACATGGGCTGGAAACGGCCCAATGGAATAACGGGCCGTTAATGGGTATAAAGTGATACACTGTTCTTTACGGGCCTGTTTCACCACGGGCCATTAATGGGTGTAAAGTGATACACTGTTCATTACGGGCCAGTTTCACCACGGGCCGTTAATAGGCCAAGAGTTACATAGGGCCTCATATGGGCTGAAAGACGTCATGGGCCATACATGGGCCAGAAGTGAAAACGGGCTGGAATCATATTGGATGGCCCAGATGACGCTACTGGGCCTAATTCGAATAGGGTGTAACGGTCCTTGGGTTAGCGGGCTGTAAATGGGCTATATGCAAACAGGCCGCTAACAGGCTTTCCATGGGCGGGCCCGCCACCTTTTGACCAAGTCAAATGGGCCGGCCTTTTCACATGAATGGGCCTTTGTTGGGCTGTGCCACGTGTCGATATATCATAGGTGCCTTCTGTCCAATGAGTGGATGACATCTGTCCCAGCGATGAGCCAACACGTGTTTCCTCCAGCCAATGATGATTTCCCACGTGGAAAATCCCCATTGGTCGAGGCTATTAACGGGTTATCGGATCCAAAACCCGGCCTGATAGCTTAACGGTGTTCCGTTACGATGGATGCCACGTGTCGGTCACCCTTGACGAAAGCACTTCTGTGATGCACGATTTATCGTCATGGAAGTGGACACTCCCGTGATTATAATTTTGGTAATGTCATGGAACACTTCTATGACAACACAGGTATGACTATCTTGATTCTGTCATAAAATCGTCATGGATGTACATGCATGACAGAAAACGCGACCTACTGTGACAAACACGTATCATCACGGAAGTGTATTTTTTTGTAGTGCATGCACATGCTCCAGTGCATATAAATTGGTTGAAAAATCAAATATGTGTCCTTGGGTGCATGCTTAGGTCCCATGTAAGAAATGGGAATGAATTTCAAACACCAGGGCACCGTTGATTGCCGACAAAACATTGAGATGCCTGGTTTTTAAATTCTAGTAAATCCAAAACCCGTCTGAAATTCATGAAACTTGGCATGCTATCATGGAGCGGCATCAACATGCCGTGGTAAAAATTCTGTCCCATTTGGGGCAGGTTTGGGTATATGCTTCTCACAAACCGGAGCTTCTCAAAACAAGCACTATGGTTTTCGGTAGGGAACGTCCCACCTTTGGGGACGAAACGATATCCATTGCCTCTTATTGCTTTCAATTTTTTTTCTTGTGTCAACATAGAACAACAGGAGTATTGTGTGAATTTTTGTGATTTTTCGGGGTTCGTTTGGACATTTTATGCATTAACTAAGTTTTCATTGCATTTATGTGCATAATTCAAATTTGAACTACATGCACATGCTCCAGTGCATATAAGTTGGTTGAAAAATCAAATATGTGTCCTTGGGTGCATGCTTAGGTCCCATGCAAGAAATGGGAATGAATTTCAAACACCAGGGCACTGTTGATTGCCGGCAAAACGTTGAGATACTTTGTTTTTAAATTCTAGTAAATCTAAAACTCGTCTGAAATTCATGAAACTTGGCTTGCTATCATGGAAGGGCACTCGACATGTTGTGGTGTTTTCGTGTTCATTTTGAGAGAAGGCACACTCGAATAATGACAGCCAACAAAGGCATTTTGAAAAAAATAGCTGCCTCTTTAATATCTCAAACGTTTGTATAATTCAAACCATGTGTGTTTTGTTAACCATTCATGTGACGCCACATGTCTTGGTTTTAATGGCTATAGGAGGTGCCTTGTGGATAGCTGCTTGACTGAACGGGAGGCGTGCGAGCGCAGTCCGGTGCGCAGGCTCACCGGGAAGCGTACAAGCTGTTCAACGTAGGATCTGTGCATCTCTTCAACGCAAACGATTTAGATTATGGTATGCAAATAAAAGCCAGACTTTGGCACTAAGCCAAGAGACACTGCGATTTGTCAAAATATGCAGCTCAAAATCAATAGGACTATCTATTTTTTGCAACTAAACTTCAGTAATTAAGCATAGATTTCATTCGTACTAGAGATTAAGCAGTCGTTCTCACCGGGAAGTGAGACAACCTTGGAACGCCGCCTGCCTCGCTCCCACTGGTCTATATTAATGGCGTCACCGAGCAACCGCACCCCCCATCCTCGCCACACACACAATTCCTCTCTCTCCACCCGCATCCTCGATGCCGCTCTGAGTACTCAAAGCCGTCAGTGTACGAGGATGCCGCCGAATTGCCCCATCGGAGGGAGTGGCGATGCTGGGGCTGCTGAAGCACCGGAGCACGACGTGAATATGGAGATAGAGGTCTCCGTTGCCGCCGACGAGGTGGAGAATGAGGCTGCCAACAAGCGAAGGCGGGTCGAGAAAGAACCGCAAGTGACTCCAGCAGGCCTAGTCTTCATCAACAACCTCCCCGATGATATGTTGATAGTCATCATATCCCTCCTCCCAATCAAATATTGGGTGAGGACAGCCGCCCTTTCCCAGCGGTGGCGCCCCTATGGCTCCGCACCCCTGTCGACGTCCTCGACGCCCACAAGCTCTGCCATGGCTATCGCCAAAGCTTGGATGTGTTCTCCCAGATCCTCGGCAGTCACGATGGCCCAATAAAAGGCCTTATCACAGGCAAGTTCCATTCCAATGGAAAGGAGCGAGCCAAGCTTGATGAGTGGTTCCGATCCCCCGCCATAGATCAGCTCGAGAAGCTAAGTTATAATGATGGGCATATGCGCTTGCTGCCAACGTCCGCGCTCTGCTTCGCACCCACGCTACACCTCGCCAAGTTCATGAACTGCCACCCCCTTAATGACATGCCCGCTCTTTTTCTACCACGACTGAAGCACCTCGAGCTCGTCGCCATTCGCATCCCAAAGGATGACATGGACCGCCTGCTCCTTGGCTGTATTGCACTCGAGTTCCTTCGTCTTCAGGCGATGAATTGGTCGAGTACCTTGCACATCATCTCTAGGACTCTCCGGACTATTTATGTGTGTTGCTGGTGTTGCAATGAGAGATCACAAAAGCTGGACCACAATATGGTCATCCAGGACACACCTTCACTTGAGAGATTACTTGTAGTTGATCAACAAGGTCCAACAAGAATCAATGTCATTTCTGCACCGAAATTGAAAGTGGTGGGCTACTCGTCTGTCAAATACTACAACTTTCAAGTACAACAGTCGCCTTATATACCTCTCATTCTTGATATCAACATTATTTCTAGTTTTGAAGATGTATGTTCGTATGTCATCCAGCGAAGCTTCACCCAGACTCTGGGCACAGTGAAGGTCTTAGCACTAGAATTTGTCGGCCCCAACCTAGACCAAGTTGTTAGTTGCCTGAGATGCTTTCCGTGCCTGAAGAAGCTGTATATCGAGGTGATGTTCCTTTCCTGTTAAATGTTAACCATAAGGGAGTTCAATTTTTTGCACCTTTTCCCAAGTTCACAATGACAATGCACTATGATTTCTGAAGGAATTTTGGAGGGTTTTAGGGCATACACCCCACCCCATATTGGTTGTTTCATTCCTATGATTACAATCGTCCATAAGCATTTCTCCTTTGGATTCATCTGTACTAGTTTACTTAGGGAATTTTTCATCCAATCGAACCTCTTGTGAAGAGGGCTACATGTTTCTAGATTGTAATCAAATGCCCATGTTAATCATGCCAGATCAAAGATGGCACATTGGTGCATTTTACAAATCCTGCAAACCAAATGGGCATGTAGCAGTGTTCAAAACTGCATGTAGGCACCAACACGTTCTCTTCTTTTGCAGATAATAATAGGCCCAGAGG
This sequence comes from Triticum aestivum, assembly GCF_018294505.1. NCBI lineage: Eukaryota > Viridiplantae > Streptophyta > Magnoliopsida > Poales > Poaceae > Triticum > Triticum aestivum. Next base: position 231,032,364 of record NC_057803.1, read on the forward strand.
TGGATAATGTTTATAACGACAATTACATCAAATGCCTGGATCTGCATCTCTCAAATATTACTTTGAACTCCTACCGGACCTTACCGGAGATTACAGTCGCCAGGTTATTTCTTGCTAGAGAAAAGGTGCTGAGGGTACTGAGGTTGAACACACATTTAATTAGGAAAGATGAATGGTATGATTATCAGAGCCGGCAGGTACTGCGGAATGGAAGAGCCTCCAAAAATGCCAAACTTCGTATTAGAAGAGCATATGGCAAAGCAATTGGAAGTCATTGTGTCAAACCCATACATGACTTGTCAGCGGCTGGTCCCTTTTCAGAAATGACACAACATGCAATGTTTGAATTTGGGCGTTGTAATCTTTGAATTTGAACCTTGCAATATTTATGGTATTTGTTATATTGAACCGTTTCTGTTCTCTTGTCTCAACGCAAATAGTTCATCCGAGTGAACCGCATGTCATATATCGCACACACCTTGATCTGGCTGACCGTTTCTTTTGTGTTGCCTAATCACAAACAGTTCATCTGAGTGAACTGTATGATGTACATCGCACACACCTTAATCTAGCTGACCGTTTCTGTTGTGTTGCCTTATCACAAACAGTTCATCCGAGTGAACTGTATGCTGTACATCACACACACCTTCATCTGGTTGCCTGTTTCTTTTGTTCCTCCTCATGGAAAACAGTTAATTGAACTGAACAGTATGCCCTGAATCGCACATGCAACTAAAATCTGAACCGTGTTTGATGCATCCATCATCGCAAATGTTTTGCACCTTTTTGATGGTTTTTTACATCACTGTTTGCGATTATTGCATCGCACACAGTTTCGTCGAAGGGACTCTGATCATAGTGTCGCGTTAGCAGCATCCTGCAGTAGTGTACGCGTGCGATACTACACTTGATCTATGCTAGCAGTGAAACAACTCGTAGCAGTGGGATACTTCTAGGAGTGGAAGAACGACGAAGGTGGTGAACTCCACTTCGCAGGGACTCTGGCTGGGACACGATCTAGCTCGCACGATCGGCAACCTCGACAAGCAATCAATCGATCATGGTGTCACCTGCAATCTGGCATGACACGCCGGGTCAGTACATTGAATGTACTTGCAAGCTCAGATCAAGCAAAATCATCAAAGCAAGACAACAACATAGCATTAAGCAGGCTAATTAAATTAACAACTACCAAGATACGAAAGCAACTACTAAGGATGATATGAAACTACTACAATGCTGATAAACCAACATCTCAATCTCAATGAACCATCTCACGATTGGCTATCGGGCCAAGCAATAAATCACTTCGATCACCTCCTGATCAATACCTCCACATGATCACCGCGTGACCACATCAAAAACTGAGTGATCATCCTCGAGATCATTCCAACATCATCATCAACATCCTGCCAAACTGTTACTGCTCACAATATATCAACATATAAATCATCTATAAGTCATTCCATCATGTGAGTCTTGATCGAACTGTGTGACCTAGTACGAACTTGTGCCCATGACCAAGGACGCAACTATCGATAGATTAAACACACACACTCTGTAGAGGTTAGCACACTGTACCCACACCATGGAACCCATGGCCTCACACTCCCATTCGGGTGGAGCAAGGACGTTCCGACAAAACCGATCTACTGCATGACACTCTCCCGGCCACTCTGACCAACTCCCCTTTGGGCTAAGTCATGGGTGGCCCCGATGTCAACCCGTGCCTCCACCACCACCGTTGTGGCCAAACATAAACGGTCCCAAACGGGGACAAAAAGGCGCCTACAACAACTATGGGCACACAAGGCTTATGTCTGCCTACCTGATCAGGGTAGCGCGCGCCCATATCCTTCCCTTGTTGGAGGCACCTGCAAGAGGCACGCCAATAGACCGCATTAGGGCCTTCCCATAAAGGAAAATGTGGTTGCACTAGAAAAGCCCAGTTCGGTGGCACGTGACCAACTAAATGATGGAATTTATCCCCACAATATATCTTACAAGAATTGATACTCCAATATCATATCAACCTGTAATCCAAGTCATAGCAATAACCAACAAATAATCCAGAGCATACTATCATCATATCAAAATACTCCGAGGGAAACATATCACCACTATCATGATGAATCCAAGTACCAAGATACTACTACTCCAATAACAAGAACAAGCTATCCAGCTAAGATCCACATGCAAGCATCATCTCCGAAAATCATACTCCAAAACATAATATCAACTATCATACCAATAATCATACGAGCCACTAATAATTCAAAGGCAACATGTCATCCACCATTTGCGAAATATAAGTCCTAGAACTCCAAACAACATCATGGCAATAGCAAAATCAAAATATTACTCCGAAAAATGCCATGAACAAGATCACATGTAGCTAAAGCAATATTTTAAATAAGTTCAAATAATTTAAACCATGGCATTGCATTGCAATCACGCAAATGGAGGGTGTGTCTAGCCTAGGAGAACTAGATTCAACAGAAAGAAGTGCGGGAAGCTCGTGGAAAGAACCGCCAAAAATCTTTCTCTCTCGGAGGGGGCTGAATAAGGGCAAGGGAATAATGATCATTTTTAGAATGTTAACACATGGTGAAAATGGTATCAATAGGAAGGGCTCGACGAGATGAAGAAGTGGGCTTTGGAATCACCTCATTTGGAGTTAGGATCAAACATTTATAAGGGTTTTTCTACTAGGGACCTATCTATAATAAAATAATCACAAACAGGCCCTCAATCGGAAAAACAGAACGTGCCTTTTCTGAAAATACATTTTCCAAAATGAAAAACGCATTCTGGCCCGAAGAAGAGGAAGAATACACTTTCGGTGGAGGAAAGCGTACAAGGGAAAAACCCGTGTCCACTTATCCACATTAGCAGGCATGGGGTCAGCGAGCTGGGAAGCTAACACGTGGGGCCCGCCTGCAGGTCGCTTCCTTCTTCTTCCTTCGCTGCACGCCCACGAGGCAGAGGGAGGCCGCCAGCGTCGGGCGGCGATTGCCGGCAACTCCGTGCACCTCCGGTGATGCTCCGGCTTTGGAAATGCTCAGCAGCGAATGGTGCATCCAGAGGTACCATCCATGGCCGGAGAGGTGGACCAAGGTGACGTCGACTTCCACTCCGGCAGGCGGTGTCGGGGGAAACTGATCCACGAACACCTATGGGGCCAGCGGACCGGGCCCCTTTCGGTTCGGCGGGGGGCGGAGATCGCACGAAGAGCAGATCGAGGCGAAGCACACGAGCAGTTTACCCAGCTTCGGAGCTCTCCGGAGAGATAACACTCCTACTGCTGCTTGTCTGGTTGTATTATCTTGTGTTCTTGCTCTAGGAAGAGAGCGTAGTGTTTTCTGGGTTACGAATGAGTCGAACCGAACCCCCTCTACGTTGCGCATGGGCCTCCTTTTATACGCTAAAGGGGTCACCGACAGGTGGCAACACAGAGAAGGGTACAAATGTAAAAAGTGAGGTGGTTGGTACAGTTACTTGTATAGTGCGCCCTACCTAACCCTGACGGCAGGGGACAAGGGCATTAAATGCCCGTCTGAGTCGCCCAAACAGTGCAGAAAAGGACCGTTAGGGGCGCCACCGTTCGCCACGATGGCGATCTTGTCAGCTTCGCATGCCACTGCGCACCGCTGGCTGCACAGCCTCCCGCCACGCGCGCCTGGAGAGGCCCCCAGAGCGACACGTTGGTGGATGCGCTGGAGCGTGGGCACAGAGTGGCCGCCTGCCGCGGCAAGCGCCTTGCCGCTGCTGTTATCTTGTCGGGTCCGGAAGCTTGTCGCTCACCGGGCCTCGAGGTACCTTGGTTGGTCTTCCCGGCAAGCTCCTCTTGCCGGGGCCTTGTTGCCTTGCCGGAGCGCGTGGCGCGTCGCAGCAAGTTCCTTGGAGTGCCTTGGTTGGCCTTCCCGGCAAGCTCCTCTTGCCGGGGCCTTGTCTCGTGAGCTTAAATACTTTGTTCTTGAATGGCTCCAAGGGAACCACGGAGGGTCTTGGCGTTCGCCCAGCAAGCCTTGCCGCAGGGCGCTGCAACTGCCCGTGCACAAGTTCGGGGTACTAGGGTACCCCTATTCTAGTACACCGACAGGAGCCCCCGGGCCTGGGCCAGACACGGTGCCGAGCGCTGTTGGGCCAGGCCCAAGACAGGGCACGGGCACACGCGGACTGGGCCACGCTGAATCTCGCTCCGTATCCACCGTGCTCTCCCCTAACGGCACGCGTTGAATGCGGCATCGTGGGAGAGATCGTGGGTGGTTCTTTATTCGGAAGGGCGAAACGTCCGCCCCGTCCCTCTTTATAAGCAGAGGAAATAGGGGCAGTTCGTTCCCCCTTGCTGGTTGCTACTACTCCATCTTCACGAACCTCCGCCGCTCCCCCCCTTCTTCTCAAAGCCGAGAGAGCAGCGCTCCGTCCCCCATTGCCACCAGCATCACCAACGCCGTCGACCTCCTCCACCACCTCCGCCATGGCTCCGAAAGCCGACAAGGGAAAGGGCGTGAAGTCGGCCGAGGCGCAGCGGCTCGCGGCACTGCGGAAGGAGCGGGCGATCTTCTCCCCCCAGCTCGGCGTGCAGGAGCTGAGGGAGTACTTCTACCTCTTTTGGGCGACGGAGACGCGTGCGCATCCGCGCACGAGGGTACTCCCGGCCGCTGCTTCGGAGCTGGCTCCAAACGGGTACCCATTCTTCGCGCTATTCTTCTATTGCGGGCTCTGCCCGCCCTTCTCGGAGTTCTTCTGCGATATTATGAACACCTACGGCTTCCGCCTCCTTGATTTCACCCCCAACACCGTTCTGACCATGGCAGTTTTCGCACATTTGTGTGAAAACTTTGTCGGAGTCCACCCCAGTGTTGCCCTTTTCTGCCACTTCTTCATACCTCGGGTAGAGAGAGGAGAGCCGCTTGCCGGAGGGATTGCCTGGATCTCAAGAGTCGGCAAGAAGGAGGCGTACTTGGAGGGTGAGCTCCGCAGCAAGTGGGATGAGTGGAGAGCGGAGTGGTGCTGGATCGTCGAGGAGAATCCGCAGCCCTTCACTGCCGTGCGCCAAGCTCCAATAGTGCGCGGCAATGACTGGAGCAACGTGGCCCCGAAAGACGAGAGGCTGAAGATCGCCATTACTAGGATCCTTCGCCTCAGGCTTGCCGGGCTCACTGTAGGCGCTGTAGGCGCAGATTTCCTCCGCCGCCGCATCGCCCCCTTGCAGGAGAGGGGGAGGCCCGCCTGGGAATTCAAGAACTCGGCAGACATCATGAGGCCGCGGCCGGGCCTCAACTACAACTTCACCGTCTTGGAGCTGGATGCGATGCTCCTGGAGCTGTTCAAACACGACCCCCAGCACCCATTCATGCTGCCGAGGGGCGTAGTTCCTTTGTGCAATAATTCTTCGCTTGACCGGATCCGCGCCATGATGTCATTGTGCGATTCACACAGAATCGTTTCAACTTGGCAAGAGCCTGCGGATGACGTCATGCAAGCGTTCTTCGACAACTTGGAAGAAGTGCCGGTCCACGCTGACGAGCAGAAGAGCCTCACTCATGACACCACCGACGAGGAGCTGCAGTGCATCGCCACTAGGGCGGAAGAGGTTGCGGCCGCAGCTACCGCGGGCGTGTTCGGGTTCACTGTGGAGGAGGCGGAGGCTGCAGAGGCGGCAAACCTTGCCGAGCGCACGGAGTTCATTGGCGAGGAAGAGCCCACCGGCTCTGAAGCTGAGCCGAGCGAGGCCGGGGAGGAAGAGCCTGAGCCTTCAGAAGGCTTGCTGCAGGCGGAGCCCTCGGCCCCGCCAAGGAGGCGCCTTCGCAGGGCCGGGGATGCAACGGGGGGCAACCGGGTCAACAGCCGCCAAGCCGTGCGACACGCTCTACCGCGGCAAGCAATGTTGCCGTGGGAGCGCCTCACGTAGCAGCGGCAACTGGAGCGGGACCTTCCCGGGCCACCGCCACCGCCCCCGCCAAGCGGGCAAGGGATCCTACTCCTCCGCCTCGCCGCACCAGAGGGGAGCCGGACTTCGATCTTTCCGCGCTCAGCTCCGACGAGGAGGAAGAAGAGTAAGTTTCTTTGGTGCTCTTGTAGTTCTTCAATCTTGCTGTTTTTATCTTGTATCTGACTTGCTTCAATCTGGACTCCTTTCTTTTCAGGACGCTGGCCCAGAGAGCGGCGAAGAGGGCCAAGGCCGCGGTGATCGTCATTGAAGACGACCCCACCGTGTCAGCAGGGGGTGGGTCCAAGACCACCTTGACGGACCCGACAATCACTCCTCAAAGCAGCCCCCAGCACAGCCCCCAGCGTAAGTTCATAGTTAGCTTTCTGTTGTCGGGCGCGCATGAGTGCTTTTTCCTTTGTTGATATCTTGCTTGTTGATTTGTGTAGGAGCAGAGCAGCCACATCAGGAGCGCCCGGAAGCTGGTCCTGAAGTGCCCTCTGCTTCGACTATGCCGCCAAGGGAGGGGTTCCCGGTAAGGGAGCGCTCTCCGGCAAGGGAGAACTCTCCGGCAAGGGGCAGCACCGTTGATCCTGCGGCGGCCGAGACCGCAACTGCAGATCTTGGCACAGGTAATTCACTTGTCCAAAAACTTTCTCTTGGGTTCTTCTTCTTCTGATTTTCTTCTCTTGGATTTTTGATTGATTTTTCTCCCTTCTTCGTTCTTCAGACCCATCTGCGACTGAGCCAATGGAGACAGAGGGCGCCGGTGAGGAAGGGGCCGGTGCTGATGAGGCTGCCGGCGAGGAGGCCGCCAAGGCTGCCGGCACAGAGGGCGGCAAGGGGTCGGGCGATCGCACTGACGACCCGGAGGCCGTAGGAGCGCCAGGCGCTGCGCCGATTGCCGATCCCTCTGCCGCTGTTGCGGAGCCGGGCTCCAAGGAGCCCCAGCCCGGCGCCTACTTGAAGGTCGGCGACGACATCTTCATCAAGCTACCCTGGGCGTCGAGCTCCAGGGCGCCGGTCGAGGGGGAAACTTTCGATGGGGAGGTGCTCGCCTCCGCTGGACTATCATTGGTCGGCGCACCCGGCAGCAGCAGTGGCGAGCCTGAGGAGGAGCAGCTGCTGCGGAAGCTGCTGTCACTCTACCGCGCCCGGCAAGCCAAGCTGGCTTCTCGGGAAGCGCTTGTCGCGAAGGCGGGAGTTGACATGGAGAAGCGCGCGGAGGAGCTCCGGGGCCAAAATCAAGAAGCTCTCCGGTCTCTGGCACAGGAGCGGGAGCGACTCGACGAGGAGTGCACGGCCTTCCTTCTCGAGAAGGCCGAAGCTAAGGAGGAGCAAAGGCTGGCCGCCGAGAAGCAGTCCACGCGAGAAGGTGAACTGGTGCAGCGGAAGGCCAACCTCGACAGCTACGAGGAGGAGCTCGCCGAGCGCGAGCAAGCACTTGGCGGGGCGCTCAAGGAGGCAAAGGACGCTGCCGCAACCGCAGAGGCTGCCAAGAAAGAGTTGGAGGAGAAGGTGGCTCAGCTGGAGACCAACATTGGGAAGAGCGGTGAGGAGCTTGCCGCGCTCAAGCGTGAGCGTGAGAAGGATGCTGCCGCCCACGGTGAGCTGCAAGGTCTTCTCGCTGAGAGGGGCAAGGAGCTCAGCGCCGCCAAGGATTCCAATGCATACCTGGAGCTGAAGCTGGCCACGCTGACGCAGATGCTGGAGGCCGCCAAGGAGCAGGAGAAGACCTTGTCGGAGAAGGTCAAGGCTGACGCGGCGCTGCTGCAGAGCATTGCAGTTACCCAGAACTCGTTCAGAGACACTGTGGAGCACTGGACCGAGGGTCTGGTGAATATTGCCGCAGTCATCAACGAGGAGCTGGCGCAGCTGGGGATGGAGGACTTTGGGTATCCCTCCAATGAGAATCTCCAACCCAGCGCCAAGCTCAGCCTGTTCTTCAAGGGCGTGGCGACGGCACTCCAGCGGCTCCGGGAAAGGATCCCAAAGCAGCTGGCCGACGAGTCGCGCAAAATCTATGCCGGGGTTCTCCAGAAGGTGCTGATGAAGGTGGCCTTCCGCAATCCAGGCCTCAGCTTTACCAACGTCCTCAGGTCCTTGCCGCCAGACGCCGATCGGGACGCACTCAAGGCCCTTGTCGCACCCATTGTGGACAAGGTGAGCGAGATCAAGAGGGTTGAGGGCGGACGCGTAGATTAGGCCGCCCATTTCTTCTTTTCCCTTGTCGCTGCTAATCATGTTATAAAAACATTCTGTTAGAGCTGCGGCAAGTTATCTTGTAATATAACTTTATTTCTGTTATCAATTGCTATGTTATTTCCTCTACTAGATTCCTTCCTTTGTATGCTTTTACCCTACGCTTCTAGGGAACTTGTCGGCGCAGGCGCCCGAGCCGCAAGCGCTGAGTGCGGAACTTCAGCAGCCTGCTGGCGGCGCTGCTTCCGACAAGAAACCTTGTCGCGACTAGATGCAGCACACTTAAGTTGTTGAGCGGACTCGAAACAAAGTAAGGGCGCAACTAGCCACGAGTTGGTTCCTCCGCGCAAAGGTTTTCCATACAAAGCAGGGTCGTTCGAGGAGGATAACTCAAAAAAATTTAAAAATTGATTGCTCAAACTTTGGCAACTTAGCTTTTCTGTCGTTTGCTTCCCTGCAAGGCAGAACTTTGCTCGAACGACGCCTGGTCCATACCACAATCTTCTCCTTCCCCCCCGGCAAACATGTGTGCGAGGGAACCTTCTTTTCCTTTGTTGAAAAAGAAGAAAGAAGAGAAAATAATGATATGGAGCCTTTTGGCTCGTTACTTCTTACCGGATGTAGGTGCTGCACAAAGTGTCAGATAACACATGCTAGAAAGAAACTAATGCATGAAATGGACAAGTTGTGCGGAGCACATGGGGTTCTATTTATGCACGGGATCTGCGCCCGGCTTTGTACAAAGGATTACATGCAACAGCGGCAAGACTTGTACAAAAGGTGGTTGCCGGAACAGGGTTCCGGCAACCGTGCCCTACGGGAAAAACTTACGAAGATGTTCTATGTTCCAGGAGTTGCTCACCGGAATGCCATCTTCGGTCTCAAGGCGGACAGCGCCGGGCCTTGTGACTCGTCTCACCCGATAAGGGCCTTCCCACTTCGGTGTCAACTTGTTGGAATTCTTGGCGGACTGAACGCGCCGAAGAACAAGGTCGCCTTCCTCGAAGCTTCTGGCCTTAACTTTGCGGCTATGGTAGCGGCGCAAAGCTTGCTGGTATCGAGCAGCTCGTACAGCAGCCTGAAGATGATCTTCCTCAAGGAGCAGCGCGTCGTCTTGTCGCAGCTGTTCTTGCTCAAGCTCATCATAAGCGAGCACTCGAGGCGATCCGTATACGAGTTCCGTGGGGAGAACTGCCTCTGCTCCATAGAGTAGAGCGAAAGGTGTCTGGCCAGTGGCTCGATTTGGCGTCGTTCTGATCGACCAAAGAACCACCGGCAGCTCCTCGATCCAGTTTCTTCCGCACTTGCGCAGCCTGTCGAAAGTTCTGGTCTTGAGCCCGTGCAGCACTTCAGCATTTGCCCTCTCTGCTTGACCGTTGCTTCTCGGATGAGCAACAGAAGCGAAGCAGACCTTGGCGCCAAGGTCTTGGACATACTGCATGAAGGTGCGGCTCGTGAATTGCGTGCCGTTGTCGGTGATGATCCTGTTAGGGATCCCGAAATGGCAAACAATTGACCTGAAGAACTTGACTGCTGACTGTGCTGTCACCTTCCTCACTGGCTGCACTTCCGGCCACTTTGTGAACTTGTCGATTGCGACGTACAAGTACTCAAAGCCCCCGACAGCTCGGGGGAAAGGGCCGAGGATATCGAGCCCCCAGACCGAAAATGGCCAGGATAAAGGGATCGTCTGGAGAGCTTGAGCTGGTTGGTGTATCTGTTTGGAGTGGAACTGGCACACTTCACACTTGGTTACTTGTGCAGTTGCATCCTGGAGGGCTGTCGGCCAAAAGAAACCTTACCGGAAAGCTTTGCCGGCAAGTGCTCTTGCGCCAATGTGGTGGCCACATATGCCTCCATGTATCTCTGCCAACAGCTTTTGTCCATCTTCCCGGCAAATACAGTTCAATTTCACACCATTGAGTCTTCTTCTGTACAGTATGCTATCGACAAACTGGTACATACTTGACTGCCGGGCTACTTTTTCCGCTTCTTCTTGCTCTTCGGAAAGTTCTCCTGTCTGAAGGAAATGGACAATCTGCTGTGCCCATGCTGGACCTTGTGGCTCGACAACAAGGACTAAAGGCACATCTGCTGCTACGGGAAAATCCGCTTCTACGGCAAGGACTTGCGGCCCTGCCGGAGCTTGATGTTCCCCGGCAAGCTTGCCGGAGCAAAACTTGTCGGGAGTGTCTGCTTCAATGGAACAAACCATAAGGCTTGCCGGAGCAGACTGCCCCTCAGCAACCTTGGTATTGATCTTGGTGACTTTCTTGGCGGCTTCGGGGAGCTCTGCCGGAAAGTAGTCACCAGAAACCAACTTCCTCTTCTTGCTTTGTCCAGTTGATGGTGTTACGGATGGTTGAGTCAACTTGAGCACAAAGATCCCTCGTTCCACAGGTAACTTTAGTGCGGCGCACTTTGACAGGCCATCAGCAATGTCATTCTGAGCTCTTGGGATATGCTCCATCTGTAGGCCGTCAAAGTGCTCTTCTAGCTTCCTCACTTCATCAACATATGCTTCCATCAATGGACTCTGGTAGTTCTTTTTCACTTGGTGGACGACAAGCTGTGAGTCACCCCTAACAATGAGCTTCTTGATCCCAAGGTCAGCTGCGATTCTGAGACCGGCAAGCAATCCTTCATACTCTGCAGTATTGTTGGTTGCTTGCTCCTTGGGAAAGTGCATCTGGACTACGTACTTGAGGTGCTCTCCGGTGGGCGCGACAAGCAGCACGCCCGCACCGGTGCCTTGCAGCGAGAAAGCACCATCAGAGTACATCAGCCACTCTTTGCTTGCCTCTTTGACGGGGATGCTCGTCTCTGGAATTTCTTCATCCGGTGTTGGCGTCCATTCTTCTATGAACTCTGCCAATGCTCTGCTTTGGATAGTTGAAGTGCTCTCAAACTTGAGGCTAAAGCTTGACAGTTCCAGCGCCCACTCGAAAATCCTGCTTGTCGCTTCTGGATTCTGCAGTATCCTTTTCAGCGGAAAGCGAGTGACGACTGTTATCTCATGTGCTTGGAAGTAATGGCGCAGCTTTCTCGAGGCCATGAGGAGGCCGAAAAGCAACTTCTGCACACCAGAGTACCTTGATCTAGCCCCCTGCAGAAGGGAACTAACAAAGTAAACTGGACGCTGCACCATTCTCTTCTGCATCTTATCATGCTCCTGCGCAGATCCATCTTTGTCGGGACCAGAGCTTGTCGGCGAAGCCCCCTGCTTGTCGCTGGATGCATCTGCCGTGGTTGCTGGCTCATCATCTGCCTCCCTCTCCGCCACTAACGCAGCACTAACCACTTGATTGGTTGCCGCTATATACAGCAGCAACTTCTCTTGCGGCTTAGGTGCGACAAGTGTTGGAGTGGAGGACAGGTATCTCTTCAAGTCCTGCCACGCAGCCTCCGCCTCCGGAGTCCATCTCATTGGACCTGCCTTTTTCAAAATTTTGAAAAATGGCAGGGCGCGCTCAGCAGATCTAGAGATAAACCTGCTGAGAGCAGCCACGCAACCGGCAAGCCTTCATACATCCTTGACGCGCTTTGGTGCTTCGATCTGCTCAATGGCCTTGATCTTGTCGGGATTGGCTTCAATTCCCCGCTGAGACACGAAGAACCCGAGAAGCTTGCCGAAAGGAACTCCAAACACGCACTTCTCGGGGTTAAGCTTGAGGTTGATCTTGCGCAGATTTGCAAATGTCTCGTCTAAATCTTGAATCAGGGTCGCCCTGTTCTTGCTTTTGACCACTATGTCATCCATGTAGGCTTCCACATTTCTGTGCATCTGCGGCTCAAAAGCGTGGTGGACTACCCTTGCGAATGTTGAACCAGCATTCTTCAAACCGAAAGGCATCCGTATGAAGCAGTATGTGCCACACGGGGTGATAAATGCGGTTTTCTCTTCATCCTCTTCTGCCATGAAGATCTGATGGTATCCTGAGTATGCATCAAGAAATGAAAGTAAATCACATCCGGCTGTGGAGTCAACAATCTGGTCAATGCGTGGCAAGGGAAATGGGTCTTTGGGACAAGCTTTATTAACATCAGTGAAGTCAATACAAAGTCTCCATTTCCCGTTAGCCTTGCGCACGACAACAGGATTGGCCAACCACGTGGGATGGAGCACTCCTCTGACAAGGCCTGCTGCTTCCAACTTCTTGATTTCTTCTACGATGAATTCTTGGCGCTCCACTGCCTGCTTCCTGACTCTCTGCTTGACGGGCCGCGCATGAGGACAGACGGCAAGGTGGTGCTCAATTACTTTCCTGGGAACACCGGGGATATCAGACGGTTGCCACGCAAACACGTCAACATTCGCCCGCAGGAAAGCAACGAGCGCGCTTTCCTATTTGGGGTCAAGAGTGGCGCTGATAGTGAAGGTACCACCAGCGCCGTCCTCCTTGGCAGACACCTTCTTGGTCTCAGGTGGAGCTGCCATTGCCTTCTTACACTTGCCGGTGGAGCTCGATGGTGCGTCCTCGACGGTAGCGCAGCACTCCGAAGAGGTGCGCTTGCCGGAGTGGGCATCAGAGCTCTTGCCGGACTTGGTCTTCTTCTTCCCCCCGGGAGCTTCAGCGGCAAGTGTCTTGCATTCTGTGGCTGCTGCTTCCCGGTATATCTTGTTGGCACAGATAAGAGCATCCTTCTTGTCGCCAGGGACAGAAATGACACTTATCGGGCCTGGAATTTTTAGTATGTTGTACGCATAGTGAGAGGCTGCCATGAACTTGGCAAGCGCTGGACGGCCAAGGATTCCATTGTAAGGTAATGGAAAGTCAGCAACATCAAATGTGACCCTCTCAGTCCTGAAGTTCAGCTCGCTGCCAAATGTTACCGGCAACATGATCTTTCCCTTCGGCTTGCTCCTTCCCGGGTTGATTCCTTGAAATGTACCGGTCTCTTCGAGCTCGCTGTCAGGGATCTGGAGTTTCTGGAGCACCGCGGAGGAGATCAGGTTCAAGCCGGCCCCGCCGTCAACTAGCATCTTAGTGACCTTGAGGTTGCGGATTGTTGGTGAGACCAACATCAGCAAGCACCCGACCGCAGTTATGTGGTCGGGGTGGTCCTCAATATCAAAGATGATAGGCGTGCTGGACCATTTCAGAGGCTTGCGTGACTCGACGGGTGGTTTTGCTACATTAACTTCCCGCACCCACTGCTTGAGCTGACGGTGCGAGGTATGCAGAGAAGCACCACCGTCAACGCATAGGACCTCTGTGGCCTTCTGGAACTCCTGCTCATCAGTCTCCTCATCATCCATGTCTTCATCGTCATCGTCATCTTCATCCTTGTCGCGGCCGCGAGGAGGTCTGTCTCCTTGCCGCTGCTTGGCCTTGCTGCGGCGTCCTCCCCGGCCGGGACGTTTCTTGCTGGATCCCCCAGCACCTTCCTGGGCCTTCTCCTTGTCGCGCCGCTCGTATTCAGCTTTCTTTTGCTCAACAAGCTGCTCGACTTTCTTACAGTTCTAGAGATCGTGGCCCTTGGTGCGGTGGATCTTGCAATACTGCTTGTTCATGCCGTCCTGCTTGTCGGTGACCGCCACCTCCGCGGCAACCTCCTTGCCGGAGTCACCAGCTTTGGCTTTGTTGGTGCCACCATCGTTGTCGGACTGCTCAACAACTAGCACCTCTTTGCCTTTCCTCCTTCTGTTGTTCCGCCACCGGTTTTTCCTTGCCGGGGCAGTATCTTCACTGTCAGATCCTCCCGCTCCTACATTCTCTCCGGGGAGTCTCCTCCCTTCCTCAGCACGTGCACACTTGTCGGCCAGTGCATATAACTCACTGACGTCCCTGATCTTGCACATCGCCATTTCCTCCCGCATCCTGCGGTTTCGCACGTTCTGATGGAATGCGCTGATCACCGCGGCAGGGTGGACGTCTGGGATGTTGTGCTGCACACTGCTGAATCTCTGAATGTACTTGCGCAGGGGCTCTCCTTCCTTCTGGGCGAGCAGATGAAGATCACTTTCCTGGCCATGAGGCTTGTGTCCGCCTGTGAAGGTGCCGACAAACTGATGGCACAGATCAGCCCAAGAGGATATGGAGTTGTCGGGCAAGTGCATGAGCCAGGACCTGACGTTGGGCTTGAGTACAAGCGGGAAATAATTGGCAAGGATCTTGTCATCCCTTCCCCCAGCAGCCTGCACCACAATGGTGTAAATGCTGAGGAACTCCGACGGATGCGTCTTGCCGTCATACTTCTCCGGTACGTCTGGCTTGAAGTTCTTCGTGCTGGGCCACTGGACTTGCCGCAGCTCACGAGTGAACGCAGGGCAACCTACCGCGTACGGTAGATCGCCTGGTTCCTCTGGCGCATGCATGTCAACAGAGGGCCCAGCGCGCTTGTCGGATTGACGCCGCGCTTCTCTTTGGCGCTCGATGCGAGTTCGAGCGTCTTCTTGTTGTCAATCATGAAGAACTTGGCGCTGATCGCGACGAGCTCGTGGATCCGAAGATGCGGTGGAGTCGCTGTCGAGGTGGATCCGGCGAGTCGGCGGTCTCGGCCTTCGGGGTGGTGATTGCATGGTAGTTGCACCTCCACCCGTTTCGTCGCCACCGGCTCGCGTCCGGCAACCCTGCCGTGGTGGGGACGCGCTCGGCCGCCATGGAGTGTTGCCGTTAGCATAGCCGATGAGACTCTGAATGGTGGCCCTCCATTCGTCGATCTTGTCCGACGTCGGAGGGTAATCTAGGAGAAGTTGAGCTCGCGCCAAAGCTTCTGCTGGAGTGGTGGGTGGCAGTGGCGGACGGCGCGAGGAGCGGGACGTGCTCGAACTTCTAACTATGTTAGAAGGAGCAGTATCCCGTCCAGGTGACCGTGCCCCGCTCGTGCCAGCACGCTGGCGTGCATGCTCGTCTTGAGCGCCCCGAGATCCACCAGCTTGGTCTTGGCCTATCATGCGTATGGCACTGCAAGTGCCACGACGCTGTTGGTCTTGTGCCTCCTGAGAGTGGCGTGGGACATGTACAGTCGCCGAGGTTTGTGCAGCCTTGTCTTTGGACCTGGCAGCATCATAAGCTTCCTCGTCGACGTCCATTCTTCCGCCGGTGTCCATTCCACCACCCGCTTGCTCCAACGGTGGCGGAAGTGACGTGGACGGAGTGGCTGCCGCTGAAGTCTTCTTCTCGGGTGGCATGTTGATGAAGGGAATGAAGATCTGGCGCGCCAAAGATGTCGGGGGAAATTGATCCACGAACACCTATGGGGCCGGCGGACCGGGCCCCTTTCGGTTCGGCGGGGGGCGGAGATCGCACGAAGAGCAGATCGAGGCGAAGCACACGAGCAGTTTACCCAGCTTCGGAGCTCTCCGGAGAGATAACACTCCTACTGCTGCTTGTCTGGTTGTATTATCTTGTGTTCTTGCTCTAGGGAGAGAGTGTAGTGTTTTCTGGGTTACGAATGAGTCGAACCGAACCCCCTCTACATTGCGCGTGGGCCTCCTTTTATACGCTAAAGGGGTCACCGACTAGTGGCAACGCAGAGAAGGGTACAAATGTAAAAAGTGAGGTGGTTGGTACAGTTACTTGTACAGTGCGCCCTACCTAACCCTGATGGCAGGGGACAAGGGCATTAAATGCCCGTCTGAGTCGCCCAAACAGTGCAGAAAAGGACCGTTAGGGTCTCCACCGTTCGCCACGATGGCGATCTTGTCAGCTTCGCATGCCACTGCGCACCGCTGGCTGCACAGCCTCCCGCCGCGCGCGCCTGGAGAGGCCCCCAGAGCGACATGTTGGTGGATGCGCTGGAGCGTGGGCACAGAGTGGCCGCCTGCCGCGGCAAGCGCCTTGCCGTTGTTGTTATCTTGTCGGGTCCGGAAGCTTGTCGCTCACCGGGCCTCGAGGTACCTCGGTTGGTCTTCCCGGCAAGCTCCTCTTGCCGGGGCCTTGTTGCCTTGCCGGAGCGCGTGGCGCGTCGCAGCAAGTTCCTTGGAGTGCCTTGGTTGGCCTTCCCGGCAAGCTCCTCTTGCCGGGGCCTTGTCTCCTGAGCTTAAATACTTTGTTCTTGAATGGCTCCAAGGGAACCACGGAGGGTCTTGGCGTTCGCCCGGCAAGCCTTGCCGTGGGGCGCTGCAACTGCCCGTGCACAAGTTCGGGGTACTAGGGTACCCCTATTCTAGTACACCGACAGGCGGCGGCTCGGGTGGATTTTGGGCACGACGCTCCGGCCAAGGAGCGGAGAGGGCGAGCTAGGGAAATGTTCGAGGGTGGTGTGGGAGAGCTCTAGTGGAAGAGGAAGGAGGGGAAATGCTCAGGCTCGAGCTAATTTAGCCGGCTAGCCGAGGCGGCAGCGATGGCGATGGAGAGGCAGCGGAGCTCCTCGAGCTCGAAGGCACTACTGGAATCAGCTACTTTGCCATCTGCCAGCTTTTTGTCGTCTGCTAGCAGACGGCAAAGAAGCTCTTTGCCATCAGCTACCCAAAAATAGACGGCAAAGAACTGGCTAATGGCACTACTGGAATCAGCTACTTTGCCATCTGCCAGCTCTTTGTCGTCTGCTAGCAGACGACAAAGAAGCTCTTTGCCATCAGCTACCCAAAAGCAGACGGCAAAGAATTGGCTGATGGCAAAGACCTTCTTTGCCATCAGCCAGATCTTTGCCATCCGCTAGCTGACGGCAAAGATTCTTTGCCGTCGACTAGCAGACGGCAAAGAGGGAGGGGGCCCCACTGATGAGCTGCTTAAAAAAAACTTAACGGGCCCCCCTCTTTGCCGTCTGCTAGCAGACGACAAAGAGCAAATAAGCGGACGACAAAGGGGGGCGGACGGCAAAGATTTAACATAACGTTAACGGCCGCGCCCCACCCCGCCCCCCCTCTCTCTGTTTCTCTCCCTCACACGCGCGCCGCCGCCCCCACCACTTGCCGCCACCCCGTCGCCCCACCGCCCCCCCGCCCCGTCGCCACTGCCGCCCGGCGCCGTCGCCCCACCACCCGGCGCCCCACCGGTCCCCCGCCCCGTTGCCCCCGCCGCCGCGCCCCGGCGCCCCGCCCCCGCCCCCCCCCCCCCCCCCCCCCCCCCCGCGCCGCAGCGCCCCGGCCGGGCCCGGCCCCGTTGCCACTGCCCACCCAGCGCCGCCGCCCCAGGCCACCCCGCCCCCCTCCTCCACCGGCCCTGCCCCAGGTGAGCTCTCCTCCTCTTTCTTTCTTTTTTTCTTGTTTTTTTAGTTTTAGGTTTATGTTTAGTTTAGATTTAGTTTTAGTTTTAGTTTTAGGTTTAGTTTTAGGTTTAGGTTTAGTTTTAGTTTAGTATTAGGTTTAGATTTAGTTTTTTCCTTTTTTTTGTTTTTTTAGTTTTAGGTTTTTGTTTAGTTTAGATTTAGTTTTAGTTTTGGTTTTAGTTTTAGATTTAGGTTTCGGTTTAGTTTAGTTTTAGGAAAGAAGAAGAAGAAGAAAAAAAGAGTAGAGGGGGAGAAGAAGAAGAGGAAAAAGGAAAGGAAGAAGAAGAAGAAGAGGAGGAGGAGAAAAAAGAAGAAGAGGAAGAAGAAGAAGAAGAAGAAGAAAAAAGAGGAGAGGAGGAGAAGAAAAAGAGGAAAAAGGAAAGGAGGAAGAAGAAGAAGAAGAAGAAGAAGAAAGAAGAAGAAGAAGAAGAAGAAGAAGAAGAAGAAGAAGAAGAAGAAGGAAAAAAGGAAGAAAAGGAAGAAGAGGAAGAAGAAGAAAAGGAAAAAAGAGGGGGAAAAACCCGACCCGACCCGGCACCCCGACCCCGACCCGGCACCCCGACACGACACCCCGACCCCGACACCCCGATCGACCCCGACCCCGACCCCGACACCCCGACCCCAAGCCTGACCCGACACCGACATGGCACCCCGACCCCGACCCGGCACCCCGACCCCGACCCGGCACCCCGACCCCGAGACCACGATCGACCCCGACCCCGACACCCCGACCCCGAGCCTGACCCGACACCCCGACACCGAGCCTGAGCCGACACCCCGACCCCGACAACCGACCCCCTGACCCCAACACCCCGACCCCGAAACAGCTCCCCAACCTCGACACGGCACCCCGACACCGACACGACACCCCGAGCCCCCAACCCCGAAACAGCACCCCGACCCCGACACGGCACCCCGACATCGACATGACACCCCGACCCCGACACCTCCCGAAAAGGTGTTCTTTGGCCTTCCAGAGGCCGATGGGGTCATATATTTGTGAATTATTAGTTAGGTCATATATTTTTCGATTTTGTTATGAAAAACATCATATATAATTGTGTTGATCCGATACTTTTAAATGTGCAGTTGTTTCATCGCTGCGAGGTTTGGTGTTCGACGACCTCGCCGTGTGTTTGACAAGCTCTGCCCCTTCGTTCGTGGGTGAGCACAAATGACATGTCCTCCTCCCCCATTAATTATTTGATCTATTCTGATGAAACTTGATAGCTAGCTATATATGTGTCTTGAATCATCAGTATGCGTAACCAATATGTGTCTCCCGTTCGAAAGCGTCATAGTTATAAATATGCATGCATTTGCATATTTATAACCTTGATTCTTTTGAATTGTCCAACGCTATCCATGGACAGCCCGAGTATGTGTAGATTGGGTTCGTTTTCCCGTATGCTTTGCTCCGGATCCGACGCATAAATTCCGTCAGTGCCTCCCATGTTGTTCTCCGGGTACACATCCTCTCTGTTTATTGCAGAGATGTGTATCAGGAGAACAGCGGGGAGGTGCTGCCGAAATTTTGCGTCGAATCCGGAGCATAGCATGGGAAAATGAACCCAATCTACACATACACGGGTGGGATTAGGACCTATCATTACCTATTAGAGTGTAGGTTGCATGGACATAATAAAATTGACAAAGTAGATCAACTGATGAATATATACATGGTGAATTACATATATAATTGTTGTGTGTCCAGTAGCTCTGAAAGTCAAGATGAGTGATCGTGCGTGGATGTATACCGGTCACACTGGTCAAAAAAAAATGGAGCGCTGAATGGTTCACAAAAACCAAGGGGTTTGTGCAAGCCGCATTTGCAAATGGCCAGAAGTAAACCTAGTGCCCCTGTTTCCGGTGCGGCAATTGGGAAAAGAGGACAGAGGCTGAAATGGGCAAACACCTGCAGAAGAGTGGTTTTACGCCCGATTATATGGTGTGGACATTTCATGGTGAGTCTACCCAACGTGACCGAGCTAAGGTGGATCGTCGTCGCACCGACGAGCATGGTACCGGGATGGAAAACATGGCGCAAGACTATGATGATGCTCGGGATTCAGACGGGGAGATGGAGGAATCTGCAAAGGCCTTCAATAAAATGTTGGAGTCTTCGAAACGTCTGCTCCATGAGCACACTGAGCTTTGTCAGTTGGATGCCATCTCACAAATAATGGCTCTGAAGGCTCAGTTCAACTTGGGCAGAGAATGCTATGACACAATTATGACAGTATTTGGACGCTTTCTACCCAAAGGCCATGTAATGCCTGCAAACCTGTACCAGTCGGACAAAATCCTCCATGCACTGAAGATGCCCTATGAGAAGATACATGTCTGTGAGAAAGGATGTGCCTTATTTAGGCTTGACTATGCGGACTTGAACTATTGTCCCATTTGCAAGTCTTCCAAGTATATTGTGGTAGACAACGGTATGGGTGAGAAGACACAAACCAAAATCCTCGTTAGTGTTCTTCAGTATATGCCAATCGTACCAAGACTTCAACGTCTTTTCATGGTCGAAGAGACGGCCAGATAGATGACATGGCACAAAACGGGCAAAAGAACCGAACTAGATGCAGATGGGAATCTGATGATGGTACACACATCGGATGGTGTTGCGTGGAAAAAGTTTGATGAATTACATGCTGACAAAGCGGCAGATCCGAGGCATCCTCGAGTCGGCATCAGCACGGATGGGTTCAGTGTGTTTGGTACGATGTCAGCCCAATACAGTTGTTGGCTCATATTTGTCTTTCCACTGAATCTCCCCCGGACAGATTATGCAAAGAAAGATCATTTTCCTGACGTTGATAATTCCAGGGCCCAACTATCCGGGGAAAAATATGAATGTGTACATGCAGCCGCTTAAGGACGAATTGCAAGAAGCCTGGGATAATGGGTTCAAGACATACGACGCCTATAGCAAATGGAACTTCATAATGCGTGTCTGGTACATGTAGTCGACGCATGACTTGCCAGCGTATGTGCTATTCGTTGGCTGGTGTGTGCATGGAAGGTTCCCGTGCCCCACATGCAAGGGAGCTCTTGAGTTTCATTGGCTTCTGGCCGGTTGCAAGTTCTCTTGCTTCGACATGCATAGACAGTTCCTGGATCCTCGCCATAAGTTCAGGAAAGACAAGAAGAACTTCATCAGGGGTAGAGTTGTCAAAAACTCTGCACCACCTGTATTGATAGGCCAACAGACCCTGGATCAGTTAAACGCTCTCGAGCCAGATCCACAACGTCCAGGGTACTTCAAGGGGTATAATACTAAGCACGCGTGGACTCACAAAACATGCTTATGGGATCTGCCTTACTTCAAAGACCTCCTTTGCCCACACAACATCAACGTGATGCACACTGAGAAGAATATCGCCGAGGCACTTTTTGGTACATTGTTCGGCATAGATGGGAAGTCAAAGGATAATACTAAGGCTAGAGTTGATCTGGAGGCGCTATGTGATAGGCCGTTACAAAACATGAAAGAACCGAAAGGAAAGCAGAACTGGACGAAACCAAAGGCATGGTTCAATCTTGGAAGGCCACCTATGAGGGAAATTATCTTGTGGGTGCAACAGCAGTTGATGTTCCCCGATGGGTATGCAGCGAATCTAAAGAGGGGAGCGAATCTTGATAAACTGAAGATATTTGGTCTCAAGAGTCATGATTGGCACATATGGATTGAGCGGGTAATGCTGGTGATGTTGCGTGCCTTCATCCCTGAGGATGAATGGCTAGTACTGGCAGAACTCAGCTATTTCTTCCGTGTTCTTTGTGCGAAAGAACTATCGCCTGGCATGCTAGAAGAAATGGAAGAGTTGGCGCCGGAGTTGATCTGCAAGTTAGAGAAGATCTTTCCACCAGGCTTCTTTAATCCAATGCAGCATTTGATTTTGCATCTCCCGACCGAGGCAAGATTGGGGGGGCCCGTGCAAAATCGTTGGTGCTACCCAACTGAGAGGATGCAGAAGACGCTTTGAGAAAAATGTAAAAATAAATGTAGAATTGAAGCATCGATGGCTGAGGCATTCATCACAGAGGAGGCGGCAAACTTCGTAACACCACACTACGAAGCCAAAAATCGTCATTTGCATAATCCGAAGCCTCGGTACAATGCTGACGACCCTAAAAAGGGTGAATCCAACCTCAGCCTATTCAAAGGGAATCTCGCACCAGCTAGTGTCTCACATCCATTATCTTTGGATAACGAAGAATGGCAGACCATTTTGTTGTATATCTTCAACAACCTGATAGAAGTGCGTCCGTACATCGAGTAAGTTCTCGGTACATTGTTTCGCAACTTCTATTTCCTTTGAACTTCTCTTATTCCTGGACATGTTATACAATCGATACGTCGCCATATTCTCGTATGGAGCGGAGATCCAAAAGGATTCCATCGAAGAGTATGAGCTTCTCGCAAAGCAAGGAGGCGACTATCCCGGTTTCATCTCTTGGTTCAAACAAACGGTAATTTTTATTAGACAATTTCATTTCATTCACTATTTGTTGGTAATGCAACAATCCTTTCATATTAAACTTGTAGGCTAATTCAGAGTCTATGGACGCCGAATTGAGACAATTCGCTAATGGTTTTGACTATAAGGTCCATTCATTTGACAAGTACGACATCAACGGGTATCGCTTTCGTAGCTATGGCAAAGAGCTATCTATGGCCGACCGAAAGTCTACAGATTGTTGTGTATCTGCTATCGGCGAAGGAGGTACCGAGTATTATGGGAGAGTTGAAGCAATTTATGAACTTCTGTTCTATGGTGAAAACCCACCGAATGTTGTAGTCTTCAAATGTTATTGGTTTCAGCCGAAGGAGACTAGAAGGACTCATGAACATATAGGGCTAGTTGAAATCAACGAAAGCACCGATTTAGATGTTCCTGATGTCTATATTACGGCTCAACAGGCGACCCAAGTATTCTATCTACCGTGGGCCTGCCAAACTAATCCAAATCTAAAAGGTTGGGATGTCGTTTATGAAGTGCCGCCACGTGCTAGACTTTCTCCCCCAAAGGAAGAGGATTATGAACCTCACATTAACCCAGACACATATGAAGGAGAATTCTTCCAAGAGACACGTCTTTCCAAAAAGCGTTTCAAGAACCGCTATACTTCACCCCAAAACATTGAAGTAGATAGCGACAATGAATCCGACATCACCCCAGAGGAGGAACAAGAAGAGCCGGAACAAGAAGAGGTTATTGCTGCGGATGACCTGTCAATGCTTGACCGATTACGTCAAGGTGGCCTTGCACATGTTGATGCCAATGAACCCTATGAGCCCATCATTGATTATAGTGATGATGATGATGATTATGCATTTATTGATGATACTGATCGAGATTATTAGTAGTGTCAGGTATTCAATTTTTTTATGTTGTACTTGATGATGATACACTTAAGTGATATACATATTATTATTCATGTCGGTACTTTTTTTATGTTGTACTAATTTCGTTTATTCTTTGTCATGGCAGGTGTTGAAAGATGGTGGGCGCTTGTCGGGAGCGCGCCGAGGCCCCTTCTTCGTCGGCGCGTGGTGCGAGGTCTTCCATTCCACATGCACCTCTTCGCCGAGCGTTGCTGGACAGTATGGCGACACCGCCGGGCCCTTCTTCGTCGACCGCGGTGCCCAGCAGGGGACGAGGTAAGAAGAAGAGAGGAGGTGGAGCACGTGGTGCGGGAGAGGAGGTAGGGTGACTCTTACGACGCCTTCCTCGCCGCCGCCCCCAGCTGTTTCACTCGAGCACGTGACTGCTAGGGTGGACTCGTCTGAGGAGGAGGCTGCATGGACTCCGGTCCACGAGCCTCCGGTCCATGGGTCTTCGGCCCACGAGCCTCGGGTCGACGGGCCTTAGGCCCATGATACTTGGGCCCACGAGACCCCGGAGGAGCACACGTCTGGATGGGGTAACTGGTCGGGTCAGCCTGAGGAGCCGAGTGGCCATGCTGATGATGGCGGGGAGCCGAGTGGCCATGCTAATGATGGCGGGGAGCCGACTGATTTTGAGGAGGAGGGGGAGGAGGGGGCAACGTCTACCAGCATGGTGCTACACGGCTCCCGTCCGTGCCGGCGACCCGCGAGCAGAGGTGGTTGATTTTCCCTGATGGGGAGAGGTAAGTGCATTTAATATTTTTGTACCTTCTGCATTCATGTTTCTTCAAATAACTGATGTGTTGGCCTTGTCATGCTGCAGGGGTTGGGACCACCATGAAAGTGTCCGCCGGCCCAACTCCGTCCTTGGAGTTCTGATTCGGCAAAACTTCCCGGGGTTTGTCATGTTGCCTGGTGAGGGTCGGCTTCCAGAGGTTGGATTGACTTGGGGGCACTACTTGGCTGCCCCGGCCCTGCCGGGTGAGATTATCGACGGTGTCTTGTGCGAGACGAGGGCAGACGTGGTGATCAGAAAGTTTTGGGTAATTGCTCCTTTACACAATTAAAAATCTTCAACTAGCTAGTTATTAATTGTACTAATCAATATTGTCTCATTTGATTGCAGACATTCTATAGGTGTGAGGAGGAATACGAGGAGGAGGCGGCAGATGTTATCCACAAGGAGTGCAAGCGCCTACTTCAGAACTTACGACATGAGGTTCGGGTGCAGGCTGTTCGAGACTACTACGCCGGGCGTGGTATCAAGAAGCCCAAGCAGGAGTGCCGTGATAAGTTCTTGAGTGAGGAGCAGAACATGAAGGTAATTCTTAAGGCCTTGTACTTACTTCCTTCATTTAGTAATTCATAGCCGTAGCGCTCAAGTTTCTATTTGCTAACTTAGGCCCCTCCGAGATGGTGTGCAGATCGAATGGATTGTTGGGAGGTGTTGGTCAATGCGTGGTGCTCAAAAGAATGGCTGGCCACCCACAAAGAGGCCAAGGACAAACATGCCCAAATGGAAGGTGTGCCACACCACCAAGGCAGCTCCAACTTATTTCAGTACGGGCGGAACTGGGTATGTGGTTTGCTTCATGATTCATGCAATTCATTCATCATGCTAGCTTTAGCCCTTTAATTACTAATTTACTTTGTTTCTCTCTTTCAGGCACGCTACAATAAGGCGGATAAGGTGCCAGAGGTGTACGACCTGTATGCCATAGCCCACACTGGCCCTTACAAGAAAGTCAAGGAATTCTCTGCGTCTGACTTCGATGATCCAAAGAACTTCACCAACATCTCCGCCCACGACAAGCTCGTGCAATATAGAGATCAGGGGAAGGCGAGGAAAGGGGAGGACTTTAACCCGAGCCAGGGTCCCATTGATACAGAGCTGCTGATGATATCTGGTGGCGGGAGGTCCCGTGGCTCCATAGCCATGGGAGATGGACTTATCTGTTGTCCTAGCACTCTCCCGGAGATCAAGGCGCGCCAGTCGAGCTCCGCTCCTGAGATAAGGCCTCGTGAACGGCCAGTCCAACTCGCCTTCAAGGTTAGTTATACGTACTCAGCTATCTTTCTCCATTACATTGTGTGCGCTTCCATCAATGATTACAAATGGTCATGTGAGTGGTGTTGCAGGCTGCTATACAGAGTGAGAGAGATAGAACGGAGAAACTTTTGGCGGAGGCGGCGGGGAGGCAGCGGGAGTTGGAGGAGAGGACGACAAAGATGTTGGAGGAGGAGAGGGCACGGAATGACATGCAGGCAAGGGCCATGTACGAGCTCCTTGTGGTAAGTTTCTTCTGCAGATTACTTGCTAGTCTTAACATTTGAGTCTCATTACTAACTAGTATGACTCTATTGTGAAAACCAAATGTGCAGTCTGTGTGCGAGAAGTCCGGTCAGACCGCTCCGCCGATGCCAGTGATTGCTCCTGGGAGCACGGTGAGTTTAATTTGAATGGACATTACTTGCTAGTCTTAACATTTGAGTGTCATAATGCTAACGAGACATTGGAAATGATCTTTGGTGCAGCTTAACTCCAGAAACGCATCGCACGATCCTTCTCCAGCTACCGGCGCGAGCCAGCCCGCTCCTACACCTCCGTGATCATGGTAAGTTTCTCTAGTGTTTTGCTTAACAAATGCATAAAGACCTAGACTTAACTTTATTTCCACCAATATGCTTACCATAATGACCTAGAGTTAGCTTCTTTTCCTCCAAAATGACGTAATAAGCTTACTGACCTCATAAACCATCCATTTTACCTAAGTTAGCTCTAAAACGATATGTACTTAGCTTACTTATGTCAAAAATTGCATAATTAGCTTAGTTAGCTCATAAACGATCCATTTTACCTAAGTTAGCTCTAAAATGACTCATTTTACCTTAGTTAGCTTACAAGTGATCCAATTTATCCAAGTTAGCTCTAAAATGACCCATTTTACGTAGATTAGCTCCTAAATGATCCATTTTACCTACGTTAGCTCCAAAATGACCCATTTCACCTATGTTAGCTCCAAAATGACGCATTTCACCTAGGTTAGCTCCAAAATGACCCATTTCACCTAAGTTAGCTCAAAAACGATCCATTTTACCTTAGTTAGCTCAAAAACGTGGCATTTCACCTTAGTTAGCTCATAAACGACCCATTTCAACTAAGTTAGCTCCAAAATGATCAATTTCGCCTAGGTTAGCTCCAAAATGATCAATTTCACCTAGGTTAGCTCATAAACGACCCATTTCACCTAACTTAGCTCCAAAATGATCCATTTCACCTAGGATAGCTCATAAACTACCCATTTCACCTAGGTTAGCTCATAAACGATACATTTCACCTAAGTTAGCTAATAAATGGCATATACTTCTTCTTCTAGTCTTCTTCTTCTTCTTCTTCTTCTTCTTCTATTCTTCTTCTTCTTCTATTCTTTTTCTTCTAGTCTAATTCTTCTTCTAGTCTTCTTTTTCTAACATTCTTATTTGTCATTTTGCAGGTTTCATTCACTTCACGGAAGCCAGCTTCCTATGATGGATTGCTTGTTTTTTCCTTTGATGCACTTCTTGTATTCTGCTCGCTTGCTATGATGAAACTAGATTGCTATGATGAAACTTTGCATATTGTAATATGTATGGATCGATGGAACTATGTGCAACCTACTATTTATGTATGGATGGATATTTATTATGTTGGATATATATGTGCTGGTTATTTGTGTGATGGATATATATGTGATGTGATATATTTGCTGTGATAATTGTTGGATATAAGAAAAACATAATAAAAAAGAGGCGGTGCAGGCTCTTTGTTGTCCGCGGCAGACGACAAAGACCCCTTTGCCGTCGGTGGCAGACGGCAAAGGGGGCACGTGGCGCCCACCTGTGCTTCCTAAGGGATGGGCCATTTGGTAAATTTGCCTACCGTGGCGGACGGCAAAGCTAAGCTGATGGCAAAGACTTTGCCTTTGCCGTCCGCCGGGCAGACGACAAAACACAGCGGGCATTGATGTATTGCTGACGTCAACTGGCGGACGACAATGAGGCGCTCAAATTTGCCGTCCGCTGGCGGATGGCAAAGGTCGCCGTTAGCCGCCTAACGGACTAACATGCAGTATTTTGCCGTCCCTCCTCTTTGCCGTCCGCCGCTGTAGGCAAAGGGCTCTTTGCCGTCCGCCGCAAGAAGCAGACGGCAAAGGACCTGTTTGCCGACCCTGTCTTTGCCGTCACTGTTTGCCGTCCGCCGCTGACGGCAAAGCTCTTTGCTGTCAGCCGTCCGTGCCTTTGCCGTCCGCCGTGGCAGACGGCAAAGTATTGGATTTCTATAGTGGGAGTGGTTGGGGAGGTCTAGAGGAGTGGGTTGGGGTCGCTGGTGAGGTCAGGCGAGCTCGGGGAGGGCTATATATAGTCGTGGCCGAAGGGGGCGACCGTGGATGCATGGCCCTGGCTCGGCCATGGCCACATACGTGTGTGCGGGGGAGCTCAGTCGACGGAAGGTGACGGGAGGCATAGGGGAGGGCTCACGGGGGTTGAGGGAGCCAAGAGGCACGGGGAGGAAGAAGACAGGTGCATTCAAGGCCATGTCGGCCACTGTTCGCCCGTGGGTGCGCGGTGGCGAGCGTCGGTGAGGATGTTTCCGGAGGGGAGAGGGGTCCAGAGAGAAGGCGACGACGAGGGGAAGACACCAGACATGGTCACACACGCGAAGACGATGAGAGGGAGAGGCGCCGAAGCACAAACGACACTCTGGACGCGGCCACAGCGAGCAGAGCGCGTGAATTGCCATGCCAGTGGCGCAGTCACCACGAGACATGTCATGGGAAGGACTAGAGGGGATGGCAAACCTTGTCTGGGTTGTTGTCTCTCCTGGGTAGGTTACAACTGAGTTTAAAACTCGATTAAAAATGTTGTGGTTAGATGGGAAGTATCACCTGAAGTTTGCTGTTGCAAACTGTTTCATGAAACTATGATCAACAGAGAGACACTAAGGGACAAATGTGATGTCTAGGAGGTTTATCTAAAGAAGGACTATAATCTTGTGCAATTAGAGAAGAAATGGAGAACAAAACAACATAGTTGCTTTGTAACTACAAAATTGGTCTAGAAACTTGATCATGAAGGGGAACTCACATAGTGTAACCAATTGAGCTGAAATTTGGCAAGGCCTAATGATTTGGACATCTGAAGATGCTGTAAAAATTTCATACCAAATGGACTTGCCAAAATGGTACTTCCTTCACAAATATCCTCTCTGCCCAAAAACTTGCAGTAATATTGGTGATCAAATGGCTTAAGGAAATGATCCCAAATTTGGTGGAGAGAAGTGATATAGGTAGGATCATCATCTGGCAATTTCTCAGAATTAATGAAGCAATATAAAATATACTTGCTTCACAACTTGAAAATATTAACACAATCAAATATTTTAAGCTGTGCTCACACAGATGACTGTATGGGGCTGAAAATTGGAGGAGTGTGATGATATGAGCACATGAAGGAGTGTGCAAAATTTCAACTCATTTCGATAATCCTAGCTAGTACTTCCTTCACAATGGCTACCGTCTGACAGAAACTTTGAAATTTTTTTGGGAGCAATCAAGAAAGGATAGGTGGCACTTCCTTCACAGAAAGCCACACTGGACAGAAATGAAGAATAAATATTGGGGAATTATTTTTGGGCTTGGATAAGAAAGTTTGGGCATATTTGAGCAATATATGACCCAAAGAAATTATGAGAATTATTTTGGAATTTTTGGAGTGACAGAAATATAGGTTGCTTCACAACCTAGGGCAAAAAGATTATTCCTTAATAGAAAAAGGAATATTCCTTAGAAATTTTTTTAGGGTTGGACTAGAATGGAAATGGCATGATCTTGGGAGGATTTTGAGAGTGATGAGTCACTTGGGAGAAGAAATGACGATGATTTCCCAGGTTGCAAGGGCACAGATCCACTCCAAAAAGAAAATCAGAGCAAAAACCAATAAATCAAAAAGAAAAGAAAAGGACAAGCCAGGGTGTTACAAGAGACATGGCAACACAAGCAAACATGAGATCTGACGAGAAAACGGCGAACGAAAAAGAGAGCGAATAGAAACGACAAATTTCTGTGAAGTGGGGGAGATGAAAACGAGAGGCAAATGGCAAATAATATAAATTGCAGGGAGATGAGATTTGTGATTAGGAACCTGGTAGATGTTGATGATGTCTCCCTAGCAATGGCACTAGAAATTCCTTTTGATAGTGGCTTGAACTATGTCGGTATTTCCCCAAAGAGGAAGGCATGACGCAACACAACTACGGTAGGTATTTCCCTCAGTGATGAGATCAAGGTTATCAAACCAGTAGGAGAACCACGCAACACCATGTAAACAACTCCTACACACAAATAACAAATACTCGCAACTCGACGTATTACAGGGGTTGCCAATCCCTTCCGGGTAACGGCGCCAGAAATTGGCAAGTAGACATGATAAAAATTGTAGTAGATTGATAAATGCAAATAAAAGCAAATAAAATTCAACGAGGATTTTTTGGGTTTTTGGATTAATAGATCTGAAAATAAAAGAAAATAAAAATAGATCGCAAAGGCAAATATAATAAAGAAGAGACCCGGGGGCCGTATGTTTCACTAGTGGCTTCTCTCGAGAAAAATAGCAAATGGTGGGTAAACAAATTACTGTTGGGAAATTGATAGAACTTCAAATAATCATGATGATATCTAATCAATGATCATTATATATGAATCACGTCGAAGATTAGTAGACCGACTCCTGCCTGCATCTACTACTATTACTCCACACATCGACCGCTATCCAGCATGCATCCAGTGTATTAAGTTCATGGAGAAACGGAGTAATGCAATAAGAATGATGATATGATGTAGACAAGATCTATTTATGTAGAAATAGACCCCATCTTGGTATCCTTAATAGCAATGATACATACGTGTTGGTTCCCCTTCTATCACTAGGATCAAGCACGGTAAGATCGAACCCATCACAAAGCACCTCTTCCCATTGCAAGATAAATAGATCAAGTTGGCCAAACAAAACCCAAATATCGAAGAAGAAATACAAGGCTATAAGCAATCATGCATAGAAGAGATCAAAAGACTCAAATAACTTTCATGGATAAAAACATAGATCTGGTCATAAACTCAAAGTTCATCGGATCCCAAGAAACACACCGCAAAAAGAGTTACATCATATGGATCTCCAAGAGACCATTGTGTTGAGAATCAAGAGAGGGAGAGAGAGAGGAAGCCATCTAGCTACTAACTATGGACCCGAAGGTCTACAAAAACTACTCATGCATCATCGGAGAGGCACCAATGAGGATGATGAACCCCTCCATGATGGTGTCTAGATTGGATCTGCTGTTTCTGGAACTTGCGGCGGCTGGAATTGATTTTCGTCGACTTCCCTAGGGTTTTTGGAATATTGGGGTATTTATAGAGCAAAGAGGAGGTGCGGGAGGCCACCGAGGTGGGCACATCCCACCTGGGCGCGCCTGGGGGCCTAGGCACGCCCTGGTGGGTTGTGCCCCCCTCGGGGCAGCCCCTAGGTGCTTCTCTGGCCCATTGGGTGTCTTCTGGTCCATAAAAATCCACAAAAAGTTTCGCTGCATTTGGACTCCGTTTGGTATTGATTTCCTGCGATGTAAAAAACAAGCAAAAACAACAACTGGCACTTGGCACTATGTCAATTGGTTAGTCCGAAAAAATGATATAAAATGATTATAAACCATCCAAGAATGATAATATAACAGTATGGAACAATAAAAAATTATAGATATGTTGGAGACGTATCAGGGTGGCGCCCCCCTAGGCATGTGGCCTAATTTGATAAGGAGCAAGGGTGGTTTGCGCCCCTTTCCTTTCTCCCTTCCCCTTCCCTCTTTCTCTTCGGAAATAAGGAAGGGGGAGCCGAATTGGGATAGGCCCCCAAGTAGGATTACTCCTACTTGGGGCGCCCCATGGCAGCTCCCCTCCCCCTCCCACCTATATATACGTCGGGAGGGGGCGCCTAGAACACACACCAACAATTGTTAACCATGTGCAGCGCCCCCCTCCATAGTTTATGCTCGTTGTAGCACCTGGGTATTTGGTACTGGTTCAGTTGCTCATATCTGCAACTTGAAACAGGGGCTACGGGTTCAACGAAGATTGGCTAAGGACGAGGTGACGACGCGCGTCGGGAATGGTTCTAAGGTCGATGTGATCGCCGTCGGCACACTACCTCTACATCTACCTTCGGGATTAGTTTTAGACCTGAATAATTGTTTTTTGGTGCTAGCATTGAGCATGAACATTATATCTGGATCTTGTTTAATGCCAGATGGTTATTCATTTAAATCAGAGAATAATGGTTGTTCTATTTATATGAGTAATATCTTTTATGGTCATGCACCTTTGAAGAGTGGTCTATTTTTATTGAGTCTCGATTGTGGTGATACACATATTCATAATATTGATGCCAAAAGATGCAAAGTTGATAATGATAGTGCAACATACTTGTGGCACTGCCGTTTAGGTCATATTGGTGTAAAGCGCATGAAGAAACTCCATGCAGATGGGCTTTTGAAATCACTTGATTATGAATCATTTGATACTTGCGAACCATGCCTCATGGGCAAGATGACTAAAACATCATTCTCCGGAACAATGGAGCGAGCTAATGACTTATTGGAAATAATACATACCGATGTATGCAGTCCGATGAGTGTTGAAGCTCACGGCGGGTATCATTATTTTCTGACCTTCACAGTTAATTTGAGCATATATGGGTATATCTACTTAATGAAACACAAGTCAGAAACAGTTGAAAAGTTCAAAGAATTTCAGAGTGAAGTGGAGAATCATCGTAACAAGAAATTAAAGTTTCTATGATCTGATCACGGAGGTGAATATTTGAGTTACGAGTTTGGCCTTCATTTAAAACAATGTGGAATAGTTTACAACTCGCGCCACCTGGAACACCACAACGTAATGGTGTGTCTGAACGGCGTAGCCGTACTTTATTAGATATGGTGCGATCTATGACGTCTCTTACCGATTTACCACTACCGTTTTGGGGTTATGCATTAGAGACAACTTCATGCACATTAAATAGGGCACCGTTTAAATCCATTGAGATGACACCGTATGAACTGTGGTTTGGCAAGAAACCTAAGCTGTCGTTTCTTAAAGTTTGGGGCCGCGACACTTATGTAAAAAGGCTTCAGCCTCATAACCTTGAACCCAAATCGGAGAAGTGTGTCTTCATAGGATACCCTAAGGAAACAATTGGGTACACATTATACCACAAATCTAAAGGCAAGATATTTTTTGCCAAGAATGGAAACTTTCTAGAGAAGGAGTTTCTCTCGAAAGAAGTGAGTGGGAGGAAAGTAGAACTTGATGAGGTAATTGCACGTTCTCTTTAATTGGAAAGTAGCTCATCAGAGAAATCCGTTCCCGTGATGCCTAACCAACTAGAGAGGAAGCTAATGATGATGATCATGAAACTTCGGATCAAGTTACTAAAGGACCTCATAGGTCAAGTAGAGCACGTTCCGCACCAGAGTGGTACGGTAATCCTATTCTGGAAATCATGGTACTAGACGATGACGAACCTACGAACTATGAAGAAGCTATGATGAGCCTAGATTGCGATAAATGGCTTGAGGCCATGAAATCTTAGATAGGATCCATGTATGAGAACATGGACTTTGGTGGACTTGCCCGATGACTGGCGAGCCATAGAGAATAAATGGATCTTCAAGAACAAGACTGACACTGATGGTAATGTTATTGTCTAAAAAGCTTGACTTGTCGCAAAAGGTTTCGGCAAGTTCAAGGAGTTGACTACGACGAGACTTTCTCACCTGTAGTGATGCTTAAGTTTGTCTGAATCATGTTAGCAATTGCCGCATTTTATGATTATGAAATCTAGCAAATGGACATCAAAACTGCATTCCTTAATGGATTTCTTAAAGAAGAGTTGTATATGATGCAACCAGAAGGTTTTGTGGATCCTAAAGGTGCTAACAAAGTGTGCAAGCTCTAGCGATCCATTTATGGACTGGTGCTAGCATCTCGGAGTTGGAATATACGCTTTGATGAGGTGATCAAAGCATATGGTTTTATACAGACTTTCGGAGAAGCCTGTATTTACAAGAAAGTGAGTGGGAGCTCTGTAGCATTTCTAATATTATATGTGGATGACATATTGTTGATTGGAAATGATATATAATTTCTGGATAGCATAAAAGGATACTTGAATAAAAGTTTTTCAATGAAAGACCTCGGTGAAGCTGCTTATATATTGGGCATTAAGATATATAGAGATAGATCAAGACGCTTAATTGGACTTTCACAAAGCACATACCTTGATAAAGTTTAGAAGAAGTTCAAAATGGATTAGTCCAAGAAAGGGGTCTTGCCTGTGTTACAAGGTGTGAAGTTGAGTCAGACTCAATGCCCAACCACTGCAGAAGATACATGGAAAATGAAAGTCATTCCCTATGCCTCAGCCATAGGTTCTATCATGTATGCTATGCTATGTACCATACCTGATGTGTGCCTTGCTATAAGTTTAGCAGGAAGGTACCAAAGTAATCCAGGAGTGGATCACTGGACAGCAGTCAAGAACATCCTAAAGTACATGAAAAGGACTAAGGTATATTTCTCGTTTATGGAGGTGACAAAGAGCTCGTCGTAAATGGTTACTTCAGTGCTAACTTTGACACTTATTCGGAAGACTCTAAGTCACAAACCGGATACGTATTTATATTGAATGGTGGAGATGTAACTTGGTGCAGTTCCAAGTAGAGCATCATGGCGGGATCTACGTGTGAAGCGGAGTACATAGCTGCTTCCGAAGCAACAAATGAAGGAGTCCGGATGAAGGAGTTCATATCCGATCTAGGTGTAATACCTAGTGCATCGGGCCCAATGAAAATCTATTGTGACAATACTGGAACAATTTCCTTGGCGAAGGAATCCAGATTTCACAGAAGAACCAAACACATCAAGAGATGCTTCAACTCCATTCGTGAGCATGTCAAGGAGGGAGACATAGAGATTTGCAAAATACATTCAGATCTGAATGTGGCAGACCCATTGACTAAGCCTCTTCCATGAGAAAAACATGATCAACACCAAGACTCCACGGGTGTTAGAACCATTACAATGTAATCTAGATTATTGACTCTAGTGCAAGTGGGAGACTGAAGGAAATATGCCCTAGAGGCAATAATAAAGTTGTTATTTTATATTTCCTTATTCATGATAAATGTTTATTATTCATGCTAGAATTGTATTGACCGGAAACCTTAATACATGTGCGAATACATAGACAAACACTGAGTCCCTAGTGAGCCTCTACTTGACTACCTCGTTGATCAAAGATGGTTAAGGTTTCCTAACCATGGACATGAGTTGTCATTTTATAACGGGATCACATCATTAGAAGAATGATGTGATGGACATGACCCATCTGTTAGCTTAGCATATTGATCGTTCAGTTTTATTGCTATTGCTTTCTTCATGTCAAATACATATTCCTTTGACTATGAGATCATGCAAATCCCGGATACCGGAGGAATGTCTTGTGTGCTATCAAACGTCACAACGTAACTGGGTGATTATAAAGATGTTCTACATGTATCTCCAAAAGATGTCTGTTGGGTTGGCATAGATCGAGTTTAAGATTTGTCACTCCGAGTATCAGAGAGGTATCTCTGGGCCCTCTCGGTAATGCACGTCATAAGAAGCCTTAGAAGCAAAGTGACTAATGAGTTCATTACAGGATGATGTATTAAGGAACAAGTAAAGATACTTGCTAGTAACGAGATTGAACTAGGTATGTAGATACCAACGATCGAATCTTGGGCAAGTAACATACCGATGACAAAGGGAATAACATATGTTGTCATAACGGTTCGACCGATAAAGATCTTCGTAGAATATGTAGGAGCCAATATGAGCATCTGGGTTCTGCTATTGTTTATTGGTAGTGCTTAGGCGAAGCCCTGCGCGGATCACTTCACCATCACCATGCCGCCGTGCTAATGGAACTCATCTTCTTCCTCGACACCTTTGCTGGATCAAGAGGACGACGGTCATCATTGAGCTGAACGTGTGCATAACTTGGAGGTGTCGTACGTTCAGTGCTTGATCGTTCGGATCTAGAAGAAGTTCGACTACATCAACCGCATTGTCAAACGCTTCCGCTTTCGGTCTATGAGGGTACATGGACACACTCTTCCGCTCTCATTGCTATGCATATCCTAGATAGATCTTGCGTGAGCGTAGGATTTTTTTTGAAATTGCATGCTACATTTCTCAACAAACACATCCCTCTCTTCTTGATATTGCAGTTTTACCCTCAATTTGTCTAGTAGGCCTCTCCCACCATCTCCGAGAAGCAACTCCACCACCCCTCCGGTTCTCTCTCTCTCTCTGTGTGTGTGTGTGTGTGTGTGTGTGTGTGTGTGTGTGTGTCCCGACCTATTTCCCGTCCTTCACTTATGTATGGATGTCGACCAACCTCCCTCAAGACATAGCTATAGGTATATCCTTCTCAACACATATACGAGTCAATCTACCTCTCTAGTTAGGTCTCTGCCTCCCCCCCCCCGTCCCCACCCCCCACACACTGATACATCTAGTGCTCTAGTCAAGTCTCCCTGCCACACACGAACTTGCCCTCTGCCCCGTGACGTTCCGGCAGGTCAGTCGCCCTATATCTTTGAAGTGCACACACACAATTTCGATGGCTCTCTTCATCGATCTCGCACCCACACACTTGATCCTCTCTTCGACTCTATCGATATCTATGACCCCTCCCTCTCTTCTCGTGGATCGCCGCCTCTATATATGATATGATAAGCCTCTATTTCACACACATTGCATGTGTCAAAATTTTGTTTGAGATATCATAGACACATATTCCCACAAATACATTCACGAAATCACCCCCATAAAAAGAAACACTCACGAATGCACACGCCATCTCTCTAGGTTTGTATCTCTCTCACACACCCATGTAGGTGGGGGACATGCACAAAGAGAAGAGGTGCATGCACGGCACACATACTCCCGTCTCTTTCCCAACCACATCCGCGCGGGTACACGGTGGAGCTCATTTCTGTAGGAAAAGGTAGCCTGATACGTCTCCAATGTATCTATAATTTTTGATTGTTCCATGCTATTTTATTATCAATCTTGGATGTTTTATAATCATTTTATATCATTTCTTGGTACTAACCTATTGACATAGTGCCAAGTGCCGGTTGTTGTTTTTCCATGTTTTTTACATCGCAGAAAATCAATATCAAACGGAGTCCAAATGCCACAAAACTTTACTGAGATTTTTTTATGGGCCAGAAGGAAGGCAATGGGCCCTGGTTGCACCTGGGGGGTGCCCCGAGGGGGCACAACCCACCAGGGCGCACCAGGAGGCCCAGGCGCGCCCTGGTGGGTTGTGCCCACCTTGAGGGCCCCGGACCGCCTCTTTGCTCTATAAATACCCCAAAAATACCAGAACCCTTGGGGAGTCGACGAACTATTCATCCAGCCGCCGCCGAGTCCAGAACCACCAGATCCAATCTAGACACCATCTCGGATGGGGTTCACCACCTCCATTGGTGCCTCTCCGATGATGCATGAGTAGTTCTTTGTAGACCTTCAGGTCCGTAGTTAGTAGCTAGATAGCTTCATCTCTCTCTCTTGATTCTCAATACAATGGTCTCTTGGAGATTCATATGATGTAACTCTTTTGCGGTGTGTTTGTTGGGATCGATGAACTTTGAGTTTATGATCAAATCTATCTTTTTATATCCATGAAAGTATTTGAGTTTCTTTGATCTCTTTTATGCATGATCTCTTATACCCTCATATTTCTTCTCCGGTATTTGGGTTTTGTTTGGCCAACTTGATCTATTTATCTTGCAATGGGAAGAGGTGCCCGGTAGTGGGTTCGATCTTATGGTGCTTGATCCTGGCGACAGAAAGGGAACCAACACATATGCATAGTTGCTACTAAGGATAAAGAGACGAGATCTATATCTACCGTCATTGTTCTTGTTGCATTACTCCATTTTTCCATGAAATTAATACACTAGATGCATGTTGGATAGTGGTCGATGTGTGGAGTAATAGTAGTAGATGCAGGCAGGAGTCAGTCTACTAATCTTGGACGTGATGCCTATGTACTGATCATTGCCTGGATATCATCATAATTATTTGAAGTTCTATCAATTTCCCAACAGTAATTTGTTTACCCACTGGTTGCTATTTTCTCAAGAGAACCCACTAGTGAAACCTACGACCCCCGGGTCTTCTTTCTCATATATTTGCCTTATGACCTACTTTTCCTTTGCATTTTTATTCAGATCTATTAAACCAAAAATCCAAAAATACCTTGCTGAAATTTATTTTATTTGGCTTTCAATCTATCAATATTTACAACTTTATCTCCCGTCACTCGCCGTTTCTGGCGCCATTACCCGAAAGGGATCGACAACCCCTTTAATACGTCGGGTTGCAAGGTGTTGTTATTTGTGTGCAGGGGCTGTTTACGTTGTGTTGCTTGGTTCTCCTACTAGTTCGATAACCTTGGTTTCATAACTAAGGGAAATACCTACCGTCGTTGTGCTACATCATCCCTCCCTCTCTAGGGAAATACCGATGTAGTTCCAACTACCATCATAGCCCACGTGGTAATTTGACATGTGTACTGGTTGTCTGCTTGATGGAGGATCGTGTAGCGCAGGTGTGTAAGTGCATCTAGTGCCACCCCTAGTTGGTTTTGGATATTGACGTCAAACTTGGTTGAGGGACTAATGTGTTTGTGAGAATTGCAGGATAACACAGGTAGTAGTCCTTCATTGATTCATTTTACCTACCAGAGATGACCCATAAAATGCATGAAGACATTGAAGACAATGGTGGTTCGTGAAGATATTCACTTGAAGATATTGACCTATGAAGACATTCACTTGAAGACTATGGAGTGATAAGACATAGTTGTTTCGTAGTTTCATCTTCTTATTTATTGAGTCATAGGAACCAGTGCGGTCCAAGTGAACAATGTCAGATTGACTAATGTGATGCTCAACCAAAATCCTATGTCTTCGGGCAAAGACAATGAGAGAAAATCTTATCCAGAGTTGGATGAGTCAGCTTTTCTTGTAGCCCAAGCCAAGCTGCCGCGTGTGTTTGAAATCCAACCGTTGGACACATGTCAGTTCCTTAGTGACCTAGGGTCATTTTGGACATATCATGTTGGGTAGCCTCCAGGCTATAAATAGCCCACCCCCTACATCATAAATTAGTGGCTGCTCAGAGTTAGTGCATGTGTTTTGTCGTTTGAGAGCAACCCACCTCCGAAGACTTTGAGAGAGAGATCCTTGCAAGGACAAAACCCAAAACACCTAGAGCCAAAGAGTGTTAGGCATCACTGAAGTCTTTCTGTCTGCATGACCTGAAGATTTGTTACACTTGAGGACTGTGAATCCTCCAGCTAGTTAGGCGTCACGTTCTGAGCATCCAAGAGCCACTGTGGATCGCCGGTGAACGAATTTTGTGAAGGTTTGGAAGTCTACCTTCAAGACTTACCAGAGTGATTGGGTGAGGACTGGGTGTCCTTAGCTCAAGGGGAATAACGTGAAGACGCGGTCTTCCGAGTTCAATCTCAGCCTCCCTAACCAGACGTACAATTGTCATAGGAACTGGAACTGGTCTACCAAATCCTTGTCTTCACCAAGCAACTGGTTCTACCCCCTACTTCCTTTACTTTTCAGTTTGTCTCCGTGAAGTCATTGCTTGTTTGTCTGATCTGATTGACTTCACTGTGTGAAGACTATTACCTATTTGGCTTCATACTGTCTTCCATTTTGATCCATACTACCCAGCTGCTGATAGTCTTTGTACTTTCACAATATTGCTTACTTGACTATGGGTTGTCTAGTGTAGTATATCTTCTGCTACATATCACTAGGTTCATTTCATCTGTTTGTCTTCAAAGACCTCGTGTTTTGAAGACTTTCTTAAAAATCGCCTATTCACCCCCCTCTAGTCGCTAGCACTTTCAGGGTGAATAAACAAATTGCGAATTGATGCATTATTTAAAAAAAGAGGCAAACCATGTGGGGCCTACCTTAGAGGCAAGGCTCTATACACTTGAGATGCTCTGTATTACTTTTGATGTGTCCCGTCAACTCGTAGAACAAGGATGAGCTTTCTTAGTACGTCGTCTCCCCCGCCCACGGGCGCAGTGGCTCACAGAGTCGCGGGATGAGGAGAAGCTTGCTTACTATGCCTACGCCCCCTCCTTCGCCCAAGCACGCGGTTGCTTGCAGGATGAGTAGAAAATTTTACTACTCCCTCCGTTAGACGTATATACTCCTCGTACCTACCTTGGTTAGAGAGATTATCATATTGTCTGAAATATATGTCTTTTTAGCAGATTTCAATATGAACTACTAGTACATACTCCAAACACTGATGTATATAGACATATTTTAGAGTGTAGATTCACTCATTTTGCTCCGTATGTAGTCCATATTGAAACAGACGTAGTAGTACGCACTCTCCCTCGCCCCTCGACCCTCGCCCATGTGGTGGACGTGCAACAATTCATTCGATCCCAGATAGCTAGAACCATATACTTATAGTTGGCGGGGCCGGCAGCTTACTCTGGCGCCCTGGCCTATCGCCACCGGAGCGGCGACCTCGCCGGAGTTGTGCTCCACTGGATCCAGGTACTCCTGCCTGGAATCGGACGTCGGGTCCTCTGACGAAGAGGAAGCGCCGGCGATGGGAGTTCAGTTAGCTCTTGAGGTGCTGGGGGAGGGAGTAGGGGGTGGGGAATGGAAAGTAGTGGCTCGTCGAAGGAAGAAGAATGAGGCCGAGATCGTTCAAGAATTCTGGAATGACGGCAGCTTCCCAATGCCGGAGTCGCATTTCTGGGAGAATAGATCGCCATCGCCGCCGAGAATGACATTGAACGAGGGTTCGGGGAGGTATGGATCACTATCACCGCCGGAACTGATGCCCGTTGAGTGCCCTGGCCAGAAGCCTTCCGTGTCGCCTACTGGTCTGCGGGTGGCCCGTCCGCTGCGTATGGGGACATGGCGAGGTCCAGTGCCCCACGTAGAGTGACGCCTCCTCCTCTGCTAGGGTAGTTCCTTGATTCAGCCACACGGAATGCATCTTCGGCAGGGCGGAGGGACTCGCCGGCGTCGGTCGGATCGCCGAGATCTGAAACTAAGCCGGAGACGCAGTCAAGGGCGATCTCTACAAACGTTTAAACTACAGTTGAGTCCTCGGGGATCGGGCCCATGCATGCAACGTTGGATCCAGGCCTGGAGTTTTCTTGGGCTTTTCTATGAAGACGTATGTGGGCTCTCTGGAATAACCCTACGCAACAGCTATCAATCAATTCCATGCCTTCGACTGCAGCACCATTGTCCTCGTCTTCTATCCCGCAGGCTTCCATCATCGCTGCCAAGATCTCATTACCCTCGCCGATGCCGCATATGGCCCTAGTACAATCTCCCAGCACCGGGGTTGCCCCTTCCTACGCGTTAGTCAGGGCAGCGCATCAGCGCCCCATGGCAGGCGTGCCTCCTTCGGTGCGTGATGCCTCCGTCTCGGGAGGGACAAACCCTCATCCTCATCCAGTCATGGGGGTGACCTCCACTCCATCGCGCCCTCCGGCTCAGATGTCGGGCTTCTCCGGTCCGCCCCTCCTTCAGCGAGGACCAGCCCCGGTCTACAACTATGATGGGAACCAACCCCCTAGCTATGGACAGGACGGGCACTACGCCCCGCCATACGGTCCGTCCGTTGCCGGTGTGCCAGGATCTATGTATGGGACTTCGCCGACTGGGATGTTTGTTCCTTCGTAGTTCCATCCCGGAGGGATTGTGGCACAACCAGTCCAGAAACGTAAGAAGAAGAAGCCGCATCAACAATAGTTTGCTGGGGGAGCTTTGCAACATGGTTATCACTCACCGGCTTAGCACATGCAGGTTCACCAACACATACCACATCAACCTATACAAAAACATGTGCAGTCTTATCAGCAGGGGCAATATCAGCAATTTGTGCAGCAGCAGAACACTCAGGTGCCACAGTTGCCACAGGGGCCTACTACTGTCGATGTCCCTTCTCTGGGAGTTCCCGTGTCTGATGTGCAAGTGAATCCTACCGTGCCTAAGAACGAGGCTAAGAAAGGGGTTCGATGCTGGAAGTGTGCGGTGGATACGCATGCCGCGAAGGATTGCACAGTGCAGCATTACTGTTATATTTGTGACAAAATCGCTCATCGAATGTTGCAATGCCCGGTTCTGAAACTCCCCAAGTCCAATGCTTTTGTCTCGGGAGTTGGTGCTGAGGAGACGTACTTTACCCAGCTGCAAGTGTTGGAAATATGCTCTAGAGGCAATAATAAATTGGTTATTGTTATATTATATTTCATTGTTCATAATAATCGTTTATTATCCATGCTAGAATTGTATTGATAGGAAACTCAGATACATGTGTGGATACATAGACAACACCATGTCCCTAGTAAGCCTCTAGTTGACTAGCTCGTTGATCAATAGATGGTTACGGTTTCCTGACCATGGACATTGGATGTCGTTGATAACGGGATCACATCATTAGGAGAATGATGTGATGGACAAGACCCAATCCTAAGCCTAGCACAAAGATCATGTAGTTCGTATGCTAAAGCTTTTCTAATGTCAAGTATCATTTCCTTAGACCATTAGATTGTGCAACTCCCGGATACCGTAGGAGTGCTTTGGGTGTGCCAAACGTCACAACGTAACTGGGTGGCTATTAAGGTGCACTACGGGTATCTCCGAAAGTGTCTGTTGGGTTGGCACGAATCGATACTGGGATTTGTCACTCCGTGTAAACGGAGAGGTATCTTTGGGCCCACTCGGTAGGACATCATCATAATGTGCACAATGTGACCAAGGAGTTGATCACGGGATGATGTGTTATGGAACGAGTAAAGAGACTTGCCGGTAACAAGATTGAACAAGGTATCGGGATACCGACGATCGAATCTCGGGCAAGTATCATACCGATAGACAAAGGGAATTGTATACGGGATTGATTGAATCCTTGACATCATGGTTCATCCGATGAGATCATCGTGGAGCATGTGGGAGCCAACATGGGTATCCAGATCCCGCTGTTGGTTATTGATCGGAGAGTTTTCTCGGCCATGTTTGCATGACTCCCGAACCCGTAGGGTCTACACACTTAAGGTTCGATGACGCTAGGGTTATAGGGAAAGTATGTACGCGGTTATCGAATGTTGTTCGGAGTCTCGGATGAGATCCCGGACGTCACCAGGAGTTCCAGAATGGTCTGGAGGTAAAGATTGATATATAGGAAGTATGGTTTTGGCCACCAGAAGTGTTCCGGGCATCACCGATAGTGTAGCGGGACCACCGGAGGGGTCCGGGGGTCCACCGGGAGGGGCCACGGGCCTCGGAGGCATACATGTGCCAAGTGTGAGAAGGGACCAGACCCTAGGTGGGCTGGGGCGCCTCCCCACCAAGGCCCATGCGCCTAGAGAGAAGAGGGGCGCAAACCCTAACGGCAGATGGGCCCTAAGGCCCATACCTGGTGCGCCTCCCTCTCCCCCCCACTTGGCCGCCACCCCAGATGGGGATTGGGGCTGCCGCCACCCCTAGGGTGGAAACCCTAGGTGGGGGCGCAGCCCTCCCTCTCCCCCTATATATAGTGGAGGCAAAGGGGCACCCCAACACGCGAAGTTCTTCCCCTGTTGGCGCGGCCCTACCTCTCTCCCTCCTCGTCTCTTGTAGTGCTCGGCGAAGCCCTGCTGGAGTTCCGCGCTCCTCCACCACCACCACGCTGTCGTGCTGCTGCTGGATGGAGTCTTCCCCAACCTCTCCTTCTCCCCTTGCTGGATCAAGGCGTGGGAGACGTCACCGGGCTGCACGTGTGTTGAACACGGAGGCGCCGTGGTTCAGCGCTTAGATCGGAATCAACCGCGATCTGAATCGCTACGAGTACGAATCCTTCATCCGCGTTCTTGCAATGCTTCCACTTAGCGATATACAAGGGTATGTAGATGCACTCTCCTTCCCCTCGTTGCTACATTACTCCATAGATTGATCTTGGTGATGCGTAGAAAATTTTAAATTTCTGCTATGATCCCCAACAGTGGTATCAGAGCCAGGTCTATGCGCAATTTCTATGCACGAGTAGAACACAAGTTGTTGTGGGCGTCAATTTTGTCAATTTACTTGCCGTTACTAGTCTTATCTTGATTCGGCGGCATCGTGGGATGAAGCGGCCCGGATCGACCTTACACGTACTCTTACGTGAGACTGGTTCCACCGACTGACATGCACTAGTTGCATAAGGTGGCTAGCGGGTGTCTGTCTCTCCCACTTTAGTCGGATCGGATTCGATGAAAAGGGTCCTTATGAAGGGTAAATAGAAATTGGCATATCACGTTGTGGTTTTCGCGTAGGTAAGAAACGTTCTTGCTAGAAACCTATAGCAGCCACGTAAAAACTTGCAACAACAATTAGAGGACGTCTAACTTGTTTTTGCAGCATGTGCCGTGTGATGTGATATGGCCAAAAGGATGTGATGAATGATATATGTGATGTATGAGATTGATCATGTTCTTGTAATAGGAATCACGACTTGCATGTCGATGAGTATGACAACCGACAGGAGCCATAGGAGTTGTCTTAATTTATTTATGACCTGCGTGTCAACATAAACGTCATGTCATTACTTTACTTTATTGCTAAAGCGTTAGCCATAGTAGTAGAAGTAATAGATGACGAGACAACTTCAAGAAGACACGATGATGGATATCATGATGATGGAGATCATGGTGTCATGCCGGTGACAACGATGATCATGGAGCCCCAAAGATGGAGATCAAAAGGAGCAAATGATATTGGCCATATCATGTCACTATTTGATTGCATGTGATGTTTATTATGTTTTACATCTTATTTGCTTAGAACGACGGTAGCTTAAATAAGATGATCCCTCGTAATAATTTCAAGAAAGTGTTCCCCTAACTGTGCACCGTTGCGAAGGTTCGTTGTTTCGAAGCACCACGTGATGATCGGGTGTGGTAGATTCTAACGTTCGAATACAACGGGTGTAAACCAGATTTACACACGCAATACACTTAGGTTGACTTGACGAGCCTAGCATGTACAGACATGGCCTTGGAACACGGAAGACCGAAAGGTCGAGCATGAGTCATATAGAAGATACGATCAACATGAAGATGTTCACTGATGTTGACTAGTCCATCTCACGTGATGATCGGACACGACCTAGTTGACTCGGATCATGTTTCACTTAGATGACTAGAGGGATGTCTATCTGAGTGGGAGTTCATTAAATAATTTGATTAGATGAACTTAATTATCATGAACATAGTCTAAATTGTCTTTGCAAATATGTTGTAGATAAATAGCTCACATTGTAGCTCTCTATTTCAATACGTTCCTAGAGAAAGACCAAGTTGAAAGATATTGTAAGCAATGATGCGGACTGGGTCCATAGTCCGAGGAGTGTCCTCACCGCTACATAGAAGGCTTACGTCTTTGATGCACCGCTCAATGTGCAAACCCCTACAACATCGTCTGTGGATGTTGTGAACACCTGACAGACACATCCTGATGACTACTTGATAGTTTAGTGCGCCATACTTTACGGCTTAGAAACGGGATTCCAATGACGTTTTGAACATCATAAGACATATGAGATGTTCCAAGAGCTGAAATTGGGATTTCAGGCTCATGCCCGTGTTGAGAGGTATGAGACCTCTGACAAGTTCTTTTGCCAACAAGATGGAGGAGAATAGCTCAGGTAGTGGGCATGTGCTCAGAATGTCTGGGTGCTACAATCATTTAAATCAAGTGGGAGTTAAACTTCCAGATAAGATAGCGATTGATAGAGTTCTCTAGCCACTATCACTAAGCTACTAGATCTTCGTGATGAACTATGACATGCAAGGGATGGAGTTGATCCCGGAGTTGTCCGCGGTGCTTAAGACCGCAAAAGGTAGAAATCAAGAAGGAGCATCAAGTGTTGATGGTTTAACAAGACCACTGGTTTCAAGAAGGGCAAGGGGTAGAAGGGAAACTTCATGGATGGCAAACCAGTTGCCGCTCCAGTGAAGGAACCCAAGGTTGAA
Organism: Triticum aestivum; assembly: GCF_018294505.1. Taxonomy (NCBI): domain Eukaryota; kingdom Viridiplantae; phylum Streptophyta; class Magnoliopsida; order Poales; family Poaceae; genus Triticum; species Triticum aestivum. Next base: position 231,077,252 of record NC_057803.1, read on the forward strand.
CCCAAACCCGAGACTAAGTGCTTCTATTGTAAGGGGAACGGTCACTGGTAGTGGAATTACCCCAAATGCATGGTAGATAAGAAGGCTGGCAACTTCAACAAAGTATATACATGCTATTAATGTGTACCTCACTAGTACTCCTGGTAGCACCTGGGTACTGGATACCGGTTCAGTTGCTATTATTGGTGACTTGAAGCAAAAGCTACGGACTAAACGGAGACTGGCTAAGGGCGAGGTGACGATGTGTGTTGGAAGTGTTTCCAAAGTTGATGAGATCACCATCGCACGCTCCATCTTCCTTCGGGATTAGTATTGAACCTAGATAAATGTTATCAGGTGTCTACGTTGAGCATGAATATGATTAGATCATGTTCATTGCAATACAGTTATTCATTTAAGTTAGAGAATACTGGTTATTTTGTTTACATGAATAATACCTTTCATGGTCATGCACCCTATGTGAATGGTTCATTGAATCTCGGTCATGGTAATACACATGTTCACGCCAAAAGATGTAGAGTTAATAATGATAGTACCACTTTCTTGTGGAACTGCCGCTTAGGTCATATTGGCGTAAGATGCATGAAGAAACTCCATATCGATGGATGTTTGGAGTCACTTGATTTTGAATCGCTTGACACATGCGAGCCATATGGGCAGGATGACTAAGACCCCATTTTCAGGTACAATTAAACGGGCAAGTGACTTGTTGGAAATCATGCATGCTGATGCGTGTGATCCAATGAGAATTGAAGCGTGCGATGGATATCGCTATTTTCTCATCTTCACTGATGATTTGGGTAGATATAGGTATATTCACTTAATGAAGCACAAGTCTGAAACGTTTGAAAAGTTCAAGCGATTTCGGAGTGAAGTTAAGAATCATCATAACAAGAAGATCATGTTCCTACGATCTGATCAAAGGGGATTTTCTGAGTTATGAGTTTGGCAATCACTTAAGACATTGTGGAATTGTTTCCCAATTGAAGCCACCTGGAACACCACAGCGTAATGGTGTGTCCGGATGTCGTAATCGAACCTTATGAGATATGGTGCGATCTATGATGTCTCTTACCGATCTACCGCTATTATTTTGAGGTTATGCATTAGAGACAGCTGCATTCACTTTAGATAGGACACCATGTAAGTCCGTTGAGACAACGTCATATGAACATTGGTTTGGCAAGAAACCAAAGTTGTCGTTTCTTAATGTTTGGGGCTGCGATGCTTAAGGATTTAGCCGGAGAAGCTCGAACCCAAAAGCGGACAAACACATCTTCATAGGATACCCAAAGGTGACAGTTGGGTATACCTTCTATCTCAGATCCGAGGGCAAATTGTTTGTCGCTAAGAATGGGTCCTTTCTCGAGAAGGAGTTTCTCTCGAAAGAATTGAGTGGGAGGATGATAGAACTTGATGAGGTTGTCGAACCTTTATTTCAAACAGAAAGTGATGCAACACAGAAAGATGTTTTCTGTGGCGCCTACGTCTGTTGAATAGGAAGTTAATGATAATGGTCATGAAGCTTCAGATCAAGTTACTATCGAACCTCGTAGGTCGATAGGGATATGTACTACTCCTGAGTGGTACGGTAATCCTGTCTTAGATATCATGTTGTTAGACAACAATGAACCTACGAGCTATGGAGAAGCGATGGTGGGCCCGTATTCCGACAAATGGTTAGAAGCCATGAAATCCGAGATAGGATCCATGTATCAGAACAAAGTATGGACTTTGGTGGACTTGCCCGATGATCGGCAAGCCATTGAGATAAATGGATCTTTAAGAAGAAGACGGACGTGGGCAGTAATGTTACCGTCTATGAAGCTCGACTTGTGGGAAAGAGTCTTTTCACAAGTTCAAGGAGTTGACTACAATGAGAATTTCTCACCCGTAGCGATGCTTAAGTCTATCGGAATCATGTTAGCATTAGCTGTATTTTTCGATTATGAAATCTGACAGATGGATGTCAAAACGAGTTTTCTTACCAGTTTTCGTAAGAAAAAGTTGTATGTGATACAATAAAAGGTTTTGTCGATCCTAAGGATGCTAAAAGATATGCTGGCTCCAGCAATCCTTCTATGGACTAGAGCAAGCATCTCGGAGTCGGAATATATGCTTTGATGGAGTGATTAAAGCTTTTAGGTTTATACAATGTTTGCTAGAAACTTGTATTTACAAGAAAGTGAGTGGGAGCACTACAACATTTCTGATAAGTATATGTGGATGACATATTGTTGATCCGAAATAATGTAGAATTTCTGGAAAGCATAAACGGTTGTTTGAAGAGTGATTTTTCAAAGGAAGACCTGGATAAAGCTGCTTACATGTTGGGCATCAAGATCTATAGAGATAGATCAAGACGCGTGATGATACTTTCAAAGAAGGCACACCTTGACATGTTTTTGAAGGAGTTCAAAATAGATCAGTCAAAGAAGGGGTTCTTACCTGAGTTGTAAGGTGTGAAGTTGAGTAAGACTCAAAGATTGACCACGGCAGAAGAAAGAGGAAGGACGAAGGTCCTCCCCTATGCTTTTGTCATAGGCTCTATACGGTATGCCATGCTGAGTAACACACCAGATGTGTGCCTTGCCACATGTCTGGCAAGAGGGTACAGAGGTGATCTAGGAGTAGATCACCAGATAGCGGTCAAAATTATCCTTAGAGGAATAAGGAAATGTTTCTCGGATATGGAGGTGATGAAGAGTTCAATGTAAAGAGTTACGTCAATGCAAGCTTAACACCTATCTGGATAGCTCTGAGTAGAGATACCGGATACGTATAATGGAGCAACAATTTGGAATAGCTCCAAGTGGAACGTGGTAGCAGCATCTATGATATGACATAAAGTTTTGCGAAATACATAGGGATCTGAATATGGCAGACCCATTGACTACAACCTCTCTCACAAGCATAACATGATCAAACCCAGAACTCATTGAGTGTTAATCACATAGTGATGTGAACTAGATTATTGAGTCTAGTAAACTCTTTGGATGTTGGTCAAATGGCGATGTGACCTGTGAGTGTTAATCACATGGCGATGTGAACTAGATTATTGACTCTAGTGCAAGTGGGAGACTATTGGAAATATGCTCTAGAGGCAATAATAAATTGGTTATTATTATATTATATTTCATTGTTCATGATAATCGTTTATTATCCATGCTAGAATTGTATTGATAGGAAACTCAGATACATGTGTGGATACATAGACAACACCATGTCCCTAGCAAGCCTCTAGTTGACTAGCTCGTTGATTAATAGATGGTTACGGTTTCTTGACCATGGACATTGGATGTCGTTGATAACGGGATCACATCATTAGGAGAATGATGTGATGGACAAGACCCAATCCTAAGCCTAGCACAAAGATCGTGTAGTTCATATGCTAAAGCTTTTCAAATGTCAAGTATCATTTCCTTAGACCATGAGATTGTGCAACTCCCGGATACCGTAGGAGTGCTTTGGGTGTGCCAAACGTCACAATGTAACTGGGTGGCTATAAAGGTGCACTACGGGTATCTCCGAAAGTGTCTGTTGGGTTGGCATGAATCGAGACTGGGATTTGTCACTCCGTGTAAACGGAGAGGTATCTCTGGGCCCACTCGGTAGGACATCATCATAATGTGCACAATGTGACCAAGGAGTTGATCACGGGATGATGTGTTAAGTAACGAGTAAAGAGACTTTCCGGTAACGAGATTGAACAAGGTATCGGGATACCGACGATCGAATCTTGGGCAAGTATCGTACCGATAGACAAAGGGAATTGTATACGGGATTGATTGAATCCTTGACATCGTGGTTCATCTGATGAGATCATCATGGAGCATGTGGGAGCCAACATGGGTATCCAGATCCCCCTGTTGGTTATTGACTGGAGAGTTGTCTCGGCCATGTCTGCATGACTCCCGAACCCGTAGGGTCTACACACTTAAGGTTCGATGACGCTAGGGTTATAGGGAAAGTATGTACGCGGTTACCGTAGGTTGTTCGGAGTCCCGGATGAGATCCCGAACGTCACGAGGAGTTCCGGAATGGTCCGGAGGTAAAGATTGATATATAGGAAGTATGGTTTTGGCCACCGGAAGTGTTCTGGGCATCACCGGTAGTGTACCGGGACCACCGGAGGGGTCCGGGGTCCACCGGGAGGGGCCACGGGCCCCGGAGGCATACATCGGCTAAGTGTGAGAAGGGACCAGCCCCTAGGTGGGCTGGGGCGCCTCCCCAGCAAGGCCCATGCGCCTAGAGAGAAGAGGGGGGCAAACCCTAAGGGCAGATGGGCCCTAAGGTCCATACCTGGTGCGCCTCCCTCTCCCCCCACTTGGACACCACCCCAGATGGGGATTGGGGCTGCCGCCACCCCTAGGGTGGAAACCCTAGGTGGGGGCGCAGACCTCCCTCTCCCCTATATATAGTGGAGGCAAAGGGGCAGCCCAACACACGAAGTTCTTCCCCTGTTGGCGCAGCCCTACCTCTCTCCCTACTCGTCTCTCGTAGTGCTTGGCGAAGCCCTGCTCGAGTTTCGCGCTCCTCCACCACCACCACGCCGTCGTGCTGCTGCTGGTCGGAGTCTTCCCCAACCTCTCCTACTCCCCTTGCTGGATCAAGGCATGGGAGACGTCACCGGGCTGCATGTGTGTTGAACACGGAGGCGCCGTGGTTCGGCGCTTAGATCGGAATCAACCACGATCTGAATCACTACGAGTACGACTCCTTCATCCACATTCTCCGCTTGGCGATCTACAAGGGTATGTAGATGCACTCTCCTTCCCCTCGTTGCTAGATTACTCCATAGATTGATCTTGGTGATGCGTAGAAAATTTTAAATTTCTGCTACGATCCCCAACAGCTAGATAGTGTGGTGAAGGATCATTTGGCGCCGACACAGACACCAATCGCCCATGTTCATGTGAGTGGGTTGATGGTACCAGCGAGCATTGTCGAGAGTCAGATTGCTAGGAGATGTCCGGTACATGGTTAGTGGAAGTGGGAGGATATTCAACAAGGGTTCGATGCTTACCTTGTTAGCTTTCCTTCTTTCAAGGATTTGTGCAAGGTTGATTGAATTCAGATGAACGTGTCGTTAGTAAATGCCCAGATGACTGTCACCGCATGGAGGTTGCATGAGGTCCCACGTAAGCTCGAGCTTCAACAGATTTGGCTCCATGTCGAGGGCATTCCTCATACAGTGCGTCATTTTTGGGGTCTATGGGCCGTTGGTACTTTGATGGGCAAGACCTTAGATGTGGATCTCATTAGCCTGTGATGCCGTGGTGTAGTCCGGATTCTCGTCGCTATGACCAACTCCCAGATTTTGTCTAAGGACAAAGATGATGCGGGGCCTTTTGTTGCAACAGATGTGTTAGTTAAGCTCAAGGGCTACGCATTCATGTTCAGAAAGGAACCGGATGGATACATTCCCGACCCTGACTTTGTTCCATTTATCTGGAGACGCAAGGGTGATGATGGTGATGATGAGAGCGGTGCCAAGGAGAATGACGATGTGATGGACACCTCAGAGCACACCGGGAACCCTTCCAATCATCCGTCTTATAGTTATCTAGTGAATAAAATTCATGAGACTCAAGTTCAACAACGTGTATTGTCAAGTGTGGGCTCTGGAGGTGTGACGGGACGTGGTTCAGTGCTCTTAGCACAGGAGTTTGCCTCGCCTTCTATGCCATGGGCTGTCATTGTGTCGCAGCAGTCGTCACCTTCTCGGACTACAACATTGTCGCCCGCTCCTCTCCAGTTGGTGCAGGTCACCGGCAGCTCGGCGGGTTGCCCTGATTCTTCATCTGCTGAGGTGGCGCCGCAGCCGCCACCAACGCAGACGGCGCTGTCACAGCCGGCTGTCTCCAAGCCGGTGCACGCAGGCGGAGTTTCAGCGGGGTGCCCTATAGTGCCTTCAGCTAGCAGGCATCCAGCGGCTTGGGTAGGGCCAACCCAGCATGCATGCATGCATGCATGCATGTATCGAGTGTGCTGGGACACAAAGGGCTAGCCTCGGGTATACAGCCATGCAAGACTACACATTCAACTGTTATTCGATCTTCATCGGAGCCGGACGCATCCGTGGCTGCTCAACAATTTCTGATGAAGCCAAACATGTGCGTCTCACCCATGCACGCACCACCCGTGGTCCCACCTCCAGACATGCCATCTTCAATGCCGGCGTTGAGTTTACCGGTGGTCGTGACTGCCGGAGAGGGGGTTACTACTACACCTTCATCCCCTCCTCCGGTGGAGGTTCCTGCACGTCTTTCTTCATCGGAGGTGACACCCACACATCGCAGTGCCCACCATGCGGTGGCCGACGATGGAACGACGGACACCGACGAAGACTCTTTGGCCAAGGCTATGCGGCGTAAAGCTGTGCAGAACCTCGACAACCAAGGTACTTCGTCATCACCCAAATAGTTTTTATCTTTTTTCTACTACATCCATCGTTGCTAACTTGAATAATGTGTGTGTTAGTCTAGGAAATAATGAGAATGATATTTCTGTTTCCACAAATGCATTGATACATTTGGAATATGATCGATTAAAGGTCACTCCACGAGTTTCTATCAAATCTTTTACCTCTCATCTAGATGAGGAGGAGCTGCATGCCACATCAGATGGTCAGCTACTCACTCATGTAGTAGGGGAGGTTTCAGACGTGGGCTTGGAGGAACCCGGGCTTAGTTCATTGATTGAGCTTACAACTTCCGGTCGTAAATCCAAGTCCGACCATTCGAAAAAGGTCGTAAACTCTCTAAGAGGGAGAAATTTTCTAAATCTACTATTGTTTCCTCATGAATGGCATGTTCTTTAATAGCAGAGGTCTTGGTGACTTGGCTAAACATCTATTCATTGAGGAATGTAATAGGGAGTACAATTTAGACTTTTTGGCTTTATCTGAAATGGGGAGACGTGATTTCTCAGCAAGTCTGCTTGACCGCCTGTCTGACAGGATAGACTATAATTGGATTTCACGGCCACCTCCATTTCGTTCTAGGGGAATTTTACTTGGAATTAACATAGGGACTATGGATGTTCTGGCTAGTTCGGATGGAGAGTTTCATATTAAACTCCATACCCGAAACAAAGCTAACAACTTCACATGGACCCTCGTCGCCGTGTATGGGGCAGCCCAGGATGAGCTCAAGGCCGTTTTTCTTCGTGAACGGGTTAATCTGGCGAAAGATAATTGCTACCTCTTGAGCATGCGATGATTTTCCCTTGAAGAGGAAAGGGTGATGCAACAAAGTAGCGTAAGTATTTCCCTTAGTTTTTGAGAACCAAGGTATCAATCCAGTAGGAGATTACACGCAAGTCGCCTAGTACCTGCATAAACAATCAAGAACCTTGCAACCAACACGATAAAGGGGTTGTCAATCCCTTCACGGCCACTTGCAAAAGTGAGATCTGATAAAGCTAATAAGATAAATATTTTTGGTATTTTTGTTGTATAGATTGGAAAGTAAAGATTGCAAAATAAAATAAATAGTAAACTAGAATTGTAGATTGGAAACTTATATGGTACAAAATAGACCCGAGGGCCATAGGTTTTACTTGTGGCTTCTCTCATGATAGCATGTATTATGGTGGGTGAACAAATTACTGTTGAGCAATTGATAGAAAAGCGCTTAGTTATGAGAATATCTAGGCAATGATTATAAAATATAGGCATCACGTCCATGTTAAGTAGACCGAAACGATTCTGCATCTACTACTATTACTCCACACATCCACCGCTATCCAGCATGCATCTAGATTATTAAGTTCATAAGAAAGAGTAATGCTTTAGGCAAGATGACATGATGTAGAGGGATAAACTCAAGCAATATGATATAAACCCCATCTTTTTATCCTCGATGGCAACAATACAGTACGTGCCTTGCTGCCCCTACTATCACTGGGAAAGGACACCGCAAGATTGAATCCAAAGCTAAGCACTTCTCCCATTGCAAGAAAGATCAATCTAGTAGGCCAAACTAAACCGATAATTCGAAGAGACTTCCAAAGATATCAAATCATGCATATAAGAATTCATAGAAGAACCAAATATTGTTCATAGATAAACTTCATCATAAATCCAGTATTCATCAGATCTCGGCAGACACACCACAAAAGAATATTACATCGAATAGATCTTCAAAAACATCGAGGAGAACTTTGTATTGAGAAACAAAGAGAGAGAAGAAGCCATCTAGCTAATAACTATGGACCCGAAGGTCTGTGGTAAACTACTCACACATCATCGAAGAGACTATGGTGTTGATGTAGAAGCCCTCCGTGATCAATCCCCCCTCCGGCAGATCGCCGGAAAAGGCCCCAGATGGGATCTCATGGGTGCAGAAGGTTGCGGTGGTGGAAAAGTGGTTTCGTGGCTCTCCTGGATGTTTTTACGGTATAAGAGTATATATAGGCGAAAGAAGTATGTCGGTGGAGCTACGAGGGGCCCACGAGGGTGGGGGCACACCTACCCCCCTGGGCCCACCCTCCTGCCTCGTGGCCGCCTTGTTGCGTCTCTGACTTCCACTCCAAGTCTCCTGGACTGCGTTTGTTCCAAGAAAGATCCTCGCGAAGATTTCGTTCCGTTTGGATTCTGTTTAATATTCCTTTTCTGCGAAACACTGAAATAGGCAAACACTGGGCCTCCGGTTAATAGGTTAGTCCCAAAAATAATATAAAAGAGCATATTAAAGCCCATTAAACATCCAAAATAGATAATATAATAACATGGAACAATAAAAAATTATAGATATGTTGGATACGTATCAGCATCCCCAAGCTTAATTCCTGCTCGTCCTCGAGTAGGTAAATGATAAAAATAGAATTTTTGATGTGGAATGCTTCCTAACATAATTTTCAATGTAATTTTCTTTATTGTGGCATGAATATTCAGATCCGAAAGATTCAAGACAAAAGTTTAATATTGACATAAAAATAATAATACTTCAAGCATACTAACCAAGTAATTATGTCTTCTCAAAATAACATAGCCAAAGAAAGCTCATCCCTACAAAATCATATAGTTTGGCCATGCTTCATTTTCGTCACACAAAATGCTCCCATCATGGACAACCCCGATGACAAGCCAAGCAATTGTTTCATACTTTAGTATTCTCAAACTTTTTCAACTTTCACGCAATACATGAGCGCGAGCCATGGACATAGCACTATATGTGCAACGGAATATGATGATAGAGGTTGTGTGGAGAAGGAAAAAAAGGTAGAAAGTCTCACATCGACGCGGCTAATCAACGAGCTATGGAGATGCCCATCAATTGATGTCAATGCGAGGAGTAGGGATTGCCATGCAACTGATGCACTAGAGCTATAAATGTATGAAAGCGCAACAAAAGAAACTAAGTGGGTGTGCATCCAACTTGCTTGCTCACGAAGACCTAGGGCATTTTGAGGAAGCCCATTGTTGGAATATACAAGCCAAGTTCTATAATGAAAATTCCCACTAGTATATGAAAGTGACAAAATAAGAGACTCTCTATCATGAAGATCATGGTGCTAATTTGAAGCACAAGTGTGGAAAAAGGATAGTAACATTATCCCTTCTCTCTTTTTCTCTCATTTTGGGCCTTTTTTATTTGGCCTTTCTCTTTTTTTATTTCCTCACACAGGACAATGCTCTAATAATGATGATCATCACACTTCTATTTATTTACAACTCAAAAATTACAACTCGATACTAGAACAAAATATGACTCTATATGCATGCCTCCGGCGGTGTACCAGGATGTGCAATGATTCAAGAGTGACATGTATAAAAAATTATGAGCGGTGGCTTTGCCACAAATACGATGTCAACTACATGATCATGCAAGGCAATATGACAATGATGAAGCGTGTCATAATAAACGGAACGGTGGAAAGTTGCATGGCAATATATCTCGGAATGGCTATGGAAATGCCATAATAGGTAGGTATGGTGGCTGTGTTGAGGAAGATATAAGGAGGCTTATGTGTGATAGAGCGTATCATATCACGGGGTTTGGATGCACTGGCGAAGTTTGCACCAACTCTCGAGGTGAGAAAGGGCAATGCACGGTACCGAAGAGGCTAGCAATGATGGAAGGGTGAGAGTGTGTATAATCCATGAACTCAACATTAGTCATAAAGAACTCACATACTTATTGCAAAAATCTACAAGTCATCAAAACCAAGCACTACACGCATGCTCCTAGGGGGATAGATTGGTGGTAAAATACCATCGCTCGTCCCCGACCGCCACTCATAAGGAGGATAATCAAAGAAACACCTCATGCTTCAAAATTGTTACACAACGGTTACCATATGTGCATGCTACGGGACTTGCAAGCCTCAACACAAGTATTTCTCAAATTCACAGATACTCAACTAGCATGACTCTAATATCACCATCTTCATATCTCAAAACAGTCATCAAGTATCAAACTTCTCATAGTATTCAATGCACTCTATATGAAAGTATTTATTTTACCCATCTTGGATGCCTATCATATTAGGACTAATTTTATAGCCAAAGCAAATTACCATGCTGTTCTAATAGACTCTCAAAATAATATAAGTGAAGCATGAGAGATCAATAATTTCTATAAAATAAAACCACCACCGTTCTCTAAAAAGATATAAGTGAAGCACTAGAGCAAAATTATCTAGCTCAAAAGATATAAGTGAAGCACATAGAGTATCTTAATAAATTCCGATTCATGTGTGTTTCTCCCAAAAGGTGTGTACAGCAAGGATGATTGTGGTAAACTAAAAAGCAAAGACTCAAATCATACAAGACGCTCCAAGCAAAATACATAACATGTGGTGAATAAAAATATAGCCTCAAGTAAAGTTACCAATAGATGAAGACGAAAGAGGGGATGGCTTCCGGGGCATCCCCAAGCTTAGGATTTTGGTTGTCCTTGAATTTTACCCTGGGGTGCCTTGGGCATCCCCAAGCTTAGGCTCTTGCCACTCCTTGTTCCAAAATCCATCAAATCTTTACCCAAAAACTTGAAAACTTCATAACACAAAACTCAATAGAATATCTCATGAGCTCCGTTAGTATAAGAAAACAAACCACCACTTTAAGGTACTGTAATGAACTCATTCTTTATTTATATTGGTGTTCATACCCCCCGATACTAGCCATAGATTCATCAAAATAAGCAAACAACACACGAAAAACAAAATCTGTTAAAAACAGAACGGTCTCTAGCAATCTGGAGGTTTCGAATACTTCTGTAACTCCAAAAATTCTGAAAAATTAGGACGACCTAAATAATTTGTATATTGATCTACTGCAGTTGGAATTGGTATTTTATCACTCTCTGGTAAAACATGAAAATTATTCTCGTGAGTGCATACTTTCTGTTTTTTCCAGCAAGATCAAACAACAATCACCCAAGAAGATCCTAAAGGCTTTACTTGGCACAAACACTAGTTAAAACATAAAAAACACAATCATAATAGAGAATAGATGATTTATTTATTACTAAACAATAACAAAAAGCAAGGAACAAAAATAATATTGTGTTGCCTCCCAACAAGCGCTATCGTTTAACACCCCTGGCTAGGCATAAAAGCAAGAATATATCTAGGTATTGCCATGATAATGATAAGGAAAATCGCGAAAACTCATCTCATACTCCCTACGTTCAGCAACAAGTTTTCTTCGTGTCAAAAAAAAGTAATCAAAAGGGCTAAATTTAATGGGACAAAAGTCCCCAAGATCAAGCTCGGGAGGTATTGGTTCCTCCTTTGGCCCCTCATATTGCACAACCAATTCATCATTATAAGCATTCTTTTGGCAAGAAGTCATGAGCCTTTGTTCAAGGGAAAAACCTTACCCATTGTTCTGGATAGCAAAGTTATCATTAAGTTCAGAAATCCTGTCAACTAGAACATTGGTAGGAACCCTTTTTCTAAGGTTTTCATTAAAAGCAACATGATCTAAAGATCGTAAGCGCATTATGTCTTCTTGATAAAAAAGGATCGCTTCTATGGGAGGACGGACGACATCCACCCTATAATGCGCAAATATTTCGTTGGCCTCTTTTATTATAAATCTGAACTCATGAGCTAAAAAGATGGTAGCTGCTCGCTTAACAGAAGAATGCTCAATATTGGAAAATTCTAGAAAAATCCTCTGTATGCAAGGATGCAGGTGGATAAATTGTCTATCAAGTTCAACCATGGTCAAAGATATAGCATCCGCAAGACTACTAGTTTTATGAAGAATAGACCCACCCATAGTGGGTAAAGCACCGGCGCAAGTAAAGAAATCTTGAATAACTCCTATTCCAATAATATTGCCACTACCAATCCGAAACTTTTTAGTGTGCAAAATAGTAGGTTCTTCATGAGGATAATCAAAAGCATCAACGTTTCCCCCATCGTTACTATAAGTGCATCTAGTGCCCCATAGTGATTTTGGTGTATTGAAGACTTATAGGTTAAGGGACTAATGCGTTTGTGAGTATACACAGGTCTATAAGTCTATGAGGAGTTTGATACTTACAGAGAAAGTCGACCCCTAAAAATGAATGTCTTCAACTGAAGACTTTGTGTCGGGGGAAACTGATCCACGAACACCTATGGGGCCGGTGGACCGGGCCCCTTTTGGTTCGGCGGGGGGCGGAGATCGCACGAAGAGCAGATCGAGGCGAAGCACACGAGCAGTTTACCCAGCTTCGGAGCTCTCCGGAGAGATAACACTCCTACTGCTGCTTGTCTGGTTGTATTATCTTGTGTTCTTGCTCTAAGGAGAGAGCGTAGTGTTTTCTGGGTTACGAATGAGTCGAACCGACCCCCCTCTACGTTGCGCATGGGCCTCCTTTTATACGCTAAAGGGGTCACCGACAGGTGGCAACGCAGAGAAGGGTACAAATGTAAAAAGCGAGGTGGTTGGTACAGTTACTTGTACAGTGCACCCTACCTAACCCTGACGGCATGGGACAAGGGTATTAAATGCCCATCTGAGTCGCCCAAACAGTGCAGAAAAGGACCGTTAGGGACGCCACCGTTCGCCACGATGGCGATCTTGTCAGCTTCGCATGCCACTGCGCACCGCTGGCTGCACAGCCTCCCGCCACGCGCGCCTGGAGAGGCCCCCAGAGCGACATGTTGGTGGATGCACTGGAGCGTGGGCACAGAGTGGCCGCCTGCCGCGGCAAGCGCCTTGCCGCTGCTGTTATCTTGTCGGGTCCGGAAGCTTGTCGCTCACCGGGCCTCGAGGTACCTTGGTTGGTCTTCCCGGCAAGATCCTCTTGCCGGGGCCTTGTTGCCTTGCCAGAGCGCGTGGCGCGTCGCAGCAAGTTCCTTGGAGTGCCTTGGTTGGCCTTCCTGGCAAGCTCCTCTTACCGGGGCCTTGTCTCCTGAGCTTAAATACTTTGTTCTTGAATGGCTCCAAGGGAACCACGGAGGGTCTTGGCGTTCGCCCGGCAAGCCTTGCCGCGGGGTGCTACAACTGCCCGTGCACAAGTTCGGGGCACTAGGGTACCCCTATTCTAGTACACCAACAGGAGCCCCCGGGCCTGGGCCAGACACGGTGCCGAGCGCTGTTGGGCCAGGCCCAAGACAGGGCACGGGCACATGCGGACTGGGCCACGCCGAATCTCGCTCCGTATCCACCGCGCTCTCCCCTAACGGCACGCGTTGAATGCGGCATCGTGGGAGAGATCGTGGGTGGTTCTTTATTCGGAAGGGTGAAACGTTCGCCCCGTCCCTCTTTATAAGCAGAGGAAACAGGGGCAGTTCGTTCCCCCTCGCTGGTTGCTACTACTCCATCTTCACGAAACTCCGCCGCTCCCCCCTTCTTCTTGAAGCCGAGAGAGCAGCGCTCCGCCCCCCATTGCCACCAGCATCACCCACGCCGTTGACCTCCCCCACCACCTCCGCCATGGCTCCGAAAGCCGACAAGGGAAAGGGCGTGAAGTCGGCCGAGGCGCAGCGGCTCGCGACGTTGCGGAAGGAGCGGGCGGTCTTCTCCTCCCAGCTCGGCGTGCAGGAGCTGAGGGAGTACTTCTACCTCTTCTGGGCGACGGAGATGCGGGCGCATCCGCGCACGAGGGTACTCCCGGCCGCTGCTTCGGAGCTGGCTCCAAACGGGTACCCATTCTTCGCGCTATTCTTCTATTGCGGGCTCTGCCCGCCCTTCTCGGAGTTCTTCTGTGATATTATGAACACCTACGGCTTCCGCCTCCTTGACTTCACCCCCAACGTCGTTCTGACCATGGCAGTTTTCGCACATTTGTGCGAAAACTTTGTCGGAGTCCACCCCAGTGTTGCCCTTTTCCGCCACTTCTTCATACCTCGGGTAGAGAGAGGAGAGCCGCTTGCCGGAGGGATTGCCTGGATCTCAAGAGTCGGCAAGAAGGAGGCGTACTTGGAGGGTGAGCTCCGCAGCAAGTGGGATGAGTGGAGAACGGAGTGGTGCTGGATCGTCGAGGAGAATCCGCAGCCCTTCACCGTCGTGCGCCAAGCTCCAATAGTGCGCGACAATGACTGGAGCAACGTGGCCCTGGAAGACGAGAGGCTGAAGATCGCCATTACTAGGATCCTTCGCCTCAGGCTTGCCGGGCTCACTGTAGGCGCTGTAGGCGCAGATTTCCTCCGCCGCCGCATCGCCCCCTTGCAGGAGAGGGGGAGGCCCGCCTGGGAATTCAAGAACTCGGCGGACATCATGAGGCTGCGGCCGGGCCTCAACTACAACTTCACCGTCTTGGAGCTGGATGCGATGCTCCTGGAGCTGTTCAAACGCGACCCCCAGCACCCATTCACGCTGCCGAGGGGCGTAGTTCCTTTGTGCAATAATTCTTCGCTTGACCGGATCCGCGCCATGATGCCGTTGTGCGATTCACACGGAATCGTTCCAACTTGGCAAGAGCCTGCGGATGACGTCGTGCAAGCGTTCTTCGACAACTTGGAAGAAGTGCCGGTCCACGCTGACGAGCAGAAGAGCCTCACTCGTGACACCACCGACGAGGAGCTGCAGCGCATCGCCACTAGGGCAGAAGAGGTTGCGGCCGCAGCTGCCGCGGGCGTGTTCGGGTTCACTGTGGAGGAGGCGGAGGCTGCAGAGGCGGCAAACCTTGCCGAGCGCGCGGAGTTCATTGGCGAGGAAGAGCCCGCCGGCTCTGAAGCTGACCCGAGCGAGGCCGGCGAGGAAGAGCCTGAGCCTTCAGAAGGCTTGCCGCAGGCGGAGCCCCTGGCCCCGTCAAGAAGGCGCCTTCGCAGGGCCGGGGACGCAGCGGGGCGGCAGCCGGGTCAACAGCCGCCAAGCCGTGCGACACGCTCTACCGCGGCAAGTAATGTTGCCGCGGGTGCGCCTCACACAGCAGCGGCAACTGGAGCGGGATCTTCCCGGGCCACCGCCACCGCCCCCGCCAAGCGAGCAAGGGATCCTACTCCTTCGCCTCGCTGCACCAGAGGGGAGCCGGACTTCGATCTTTCCGCGCTCAGCTCCGACGAGGAGGAAGAAGAGTAAGCTTCTTTGGTGCTCTTGTAGTTCTTCAATCTTGCTGTTTATATCTTGTATTTGACTTGCTTCAATCTGGACTCCTTTCTTTTCAGGACGCTGGCCCAGAGAGCGGCGAAGAGGGCCAAGGCCGCGGTGATTGTCATCGAAGACGACCCCACCGTGTCAGCAGGGGGTGGGTTTGAGACCACCTCGACGGACCCGGCAATCACTCCTCAAAGCAGCCCCCAGCGTAAGTTCATAGTTAGCTTTCTGCTGTCGGGCGCGCATGAGTGCTTTTTCCTTTGTTAATATCTTGCTTGTTGACTTGTGTAGGAGCAGAGAAGCCACATCAGGAGCGCCCGAAAGCTGGTCCCGAAGTGCCATCTACTTTGACTACGCCGCCAAGGGAGGGGTTCCCGGTAAGGGAGCGCTCTCCGGCAAGGGAGAACTCTCCGGCAAGGGGCAGCACCGTTGATCCTGCGGTGGCCGAGACTGCAACTGCAGATCTTGGCATAGGTAATCCACTTGTCCAAAAACTTTCCCTTGGGTTCTTCTTCTTTTGATTTTATTCTCTTGGATTTTTGATTGATTCTTCTCCCTTCTTCGTTCTTCAGACCCATCTGCGGCTGAGCCAATGGAGACAGAGGGCGCCGGCAAGGAAGGGGCTGGTGCTGATGAGACCGCCGGCGAGGGGTCGGGCGATCGCACTGACGACCCGGAGGCCGCGGGAGTGCCTGGCGCTGCGCCGATCGCCGATCCCTCTGCCGCTGCTGCAGAGCCAGGCTCCGAGGAGCCCCAGCCCGGTGCCTACTTGAAGGCCGGCGACGACATCTTCATCAAGCTACCCTGGGCGTCGAGCTCCAGGGCGCCGGTCGAGGGGGAAACTTTCGATGGGGAGGTGCTCGCCTCCGCCGGACTGTCGTTGGTCGACGCGCCCGGCAGCAGTAGTGGCGAGCCTGAGGAGGAGCAGCTGCTGCGGAAGCTGCTGTCACTCTACCGCGCCCGGCAAGCCAAGCTGGCTTCCTAGGAAGCACTTGTCGCGAAGGCAGGAGTTGACATGGAGAAGCGCACGGAGGATCTCCGGGGCCAAAATCAAGAAGCTCTCCGGTCTCTGGCACAGGAGTGGGAGCGACTCGACGAGGAGTGCACGGCCTTCCTTCTCGAGAAGGCCGAAGCTGAGGAGGAGCAAAGGCTGGCCGCCGAGAAGCAGTCCGCGCGACAAGGTGAACTGGTGCAGCGGAAGGCCAACCTCGACAGCTACAAGGAGGAGCTCGCCGAGCGCGAGCAAGCACTTGGCAGGGTGCTCAAGGAGGCAAAGGACGCTGCCACAACCGCAGAGGCTGCCAAGAAAGAGCTGGAGGAGAAGGTGGCGCAGCTGGAGGCCAACATTGGGAAGAGCGGCGAGGAGCTTGCCGCGCTCAAGCGTGAGCGTGAGAAGGATGCTGCAGCCCACGGTGAGCTGCAAGGTCTTCTCGCAGAGAGGGGCAAGGAGCTCAGCGCCGCCAAGGATTCCAATGTAGACCTGGAGCTGAAGCTGGCCATGCTGACGCAGATGCTGGAGGCCGCCAAGGAGCGGGAGAAGACCTTGTCGGAGAAGGTCAAGGCTGACGCAGCGCTGCTTGAGAGCATTGCAGTTACCCAGAACTCGTTCAGAGACACTGTGGAGCACTGGACCGAGGGTCTGGTGAATATTGCCGCAGTCATCAACGAGGAGCTGGCGCAGCTGGGGATGGAGGACTTTGGGTATCCCTCCGACGAGAATCTCCAACCCAGCGCCAAGCTCAGTCTGTTCTTCAAGGGCGTGGCGACGGCACTCCAGCGGCTCCGGGAGAGGATCCCAAAGCAGCTGGCCGACGAGTCGCACAAAATCTGCGCCGGGGTTCTCCAGAAGGTGCTGATGAAGGTGGCCTTCTGCAATCCAGGCCTCAGCTTCACCAACGTCCTCAAGTCCTTGCCGCCAGACGCCGATCGGGACGCACTCAAGGCCCTTGTCGCACCCATTGTGGACAAGGTGAGCGAGATCAAGAGGGTCGAGGGCGGACGCGTAGACTAGGCCGCCCATTTCTTCTTTTCCCTTGTCGCTGCTAATCATGTTATGAAAACAGTCTGTTAGAGCTGCGACAAGTTATCTTGTAATATAACTTTATTTCTGTTATCAATTGCTATGTTATTTCCTCTACTAGATTCCTTCGTTTGTATGTTTTTACCCTACGCTTCTATGGGACTTGTCAGCGCAGGCGCCCGAGCCGCGAGCGCTGAGTGCGGAACTTCAGCAGCCTGCTGGCGGCGCTGCTTCCGACAAGAAACCTTGTCGCGACTAGATGCAGCACACTTAAGTTGTTGAGCGGACTCGAAACAAAGTAAGGGCGCAACTAGCCACGAGTTAGTTCCTCCGCGCATAGGTTTTCCATACAAAGCAGGGTCGTTCGAGGAAAATAGCTCAAAAATTTAAAAACTGATTGTTCAAACTTTGGCAACTTAGCTTTTCTGTCGTTTGCTTCCCGGCAAGGCAAAACTTTGCTTGAACGACGCCTGGTCCATACCACAATCTTCTCCTTCCCCCCGGCAAACTTGTGTGCGAGGGAACCTTCTTTTCCTTTGTTGAAAAAGAAGAAAGAAGAGAAAATAACGATATGGAGCCCTTCGGCTCGTTATTGCTTACCGGATGTAGGTGCTGCACAAAGTGTCAGATAACGCATGCAAGAAAGAAACTAATGCATGAAATGGACAAGTTGTGTGGAGCACATGGGGTTCTATTTATGCACGGGGTCTGCGCCCGGCTTTGTACAAAGGATTACATGCAACAGCGGCAAGACTTGTACAAAAGGTGGTTGCCGGAACGGGGTTCCGGCAACTGCGCCTTACGGGAAAAACTTACAAAGATGTTCTATGTTCCAGGAGTTGCTCACCGGAATGCCATCTTCGGTCTCAAGGCGGACAGCGCCGGGCCTTGTGACTCGTCTCACCCGATAAGGGCCTTCCCACTTCGGTGTCAACTTGTTGGAATTCTTGGCGGACTGAACGCGCCGAAGAACAAGGTCGCCTTCCTTGAAGCTTCTGGCCTTAACTTTGCGGCTATGGTAGCGGCGCAAAGCTTGCTGGTATCGAGCAGCTCGTACAACAGCCTGAAGATGATCTTCCTCAAGGAGCAGCGCGTCGTCTTGTCGCAGCTGTTCTTGCTCAAGCTCATCATAAGCGAGCACTCGAGGTGATCCGTATACGAGTTCCGTGGGGAGAACTGCCTCTGCTCCATAGACTAGAGCGAAAGGTGTCTGGCCAGTGGCTCGATTTGGCGTCGTTCTGATCGACCAAAGAACCACCGGCAGCTCCTCGATCCAGTTTCTTCCGCACTTGCGCAGCCTGTCGAAAGTTCTGGTCTTGAGCCCGTGCAGCACTTCAGCATTTGCCCTCTCTGCTTGACCGTTGCTTCTCGGATGAGCAACAGAAGCGAAGCAGACCTTGGCGCCAAGGTCTTGGACGTACTGCATGAAGGTGCGGCTCGTGAATTGCGTGCCGTTGTCGGTGATGATCCTGTTAGGGATCCCAAAACGGCAAACAATTGACCTGAAGAACTTGACTGCTGACTGTGCTGTCACCTTCCTCACTGGCTGCACTTCCGGCCACTTTGTGAACTTGTCGATTGCGACGTACAAGTACTCAAAGCCCCCGACAGCTCGGGGGAAAGGGCCGAGGATATTGAGCCCCCAGACCGAAAATGGCCAGGATAAAGGGATCGTCTGGAGAGCTTGAGCTGGCTGGTGTATCTGTTTGGAGTGGAACTGGCACGCTTCACACTTGGTTACTTGTGCAGTTGCATCCTGGAGGGCTGTCGGCCAAAAGAAACCTTGCCGGAAAGCTTTGCCGGCAAGTGCTCTTGCGCCAATGTGGTGGCCACATATGCCTCCATGTATCTCTTCCAACAGCTTTTGTCCATCTTCCCAGCAAATACACTTCAATTTCACACCGTTGAGTCTTCTTCTGTATAGTATGCTATCGACAAACTGGTACATACTTGACTGCCGGGCTACTTTTTCCGCTTCTTCTTGCTCTTCGGGAAGTTCTCCTGTCTGAAGGAAATGGACAATCTGCTGTGCCCATGCTGGAGCTTGTGGCTCGACAACAAGGACTAAAGGCACATCTGCTGCTGCGGGAACATCCGCTTCTACGGCAAGGACTTGCGGCCCTGCCGGAGCTTGATGTTCCCCGGCAAGCTTGCCGGAGCAAAACTTGTTGGGAGCGTCTGCTTCAACAGAACAAACCATAAGGCTTGCCGGAGCAGACTGCCCCTCAGCAACCTTGGTGTTAATCTTGGTGACTTTCTTGGCGGCTTCGGGGAGCTCTGCCGGAAAGTAGTCACTAGAAATCAACTTCCTCTTCTTGCCTTGTCCAGTTGATGGTGTTACGGATGGTTGAGTCAACTTGAGCACAAAGATCCCTGGTTCCACAGGTAACTTTAGTGCGGCGCACTTTGACAGGCCATCAGCAATGTCATTCTGAGCTCTTGGGATATGCTCCATCTGTAGGCCGTCAAAGTGCTCTTCTAGTTTCCTCACTTCATCAACATATGCTTCCATCAATGGACTCTGGTAGTTCTTGTTCACTTGGCGGACGACAAGCTGTGAGTCACCCCTGACAATGAGCTTCTTGATCCCAAGGTCTGCTGCAATTCTGAGACCGGCAAGCAATCCTTCATACTCTGCAGTATTGTTGGTTGGTTGCTCCTTGGGAAAGTGCATCTGGACTACATACTTGAGGTGCTCTCCGGTGGGCGCGACAAGCAGCACGCCCGCACCGGCGCCTTGCAGCGAGAAGGCACCATCAAAGTACATCAGCCACTCTTTGCTTGCCTCTTTGACTGGGATGCTCGTCTCTGGAATTTCTTCATCTGGTGTTGGCGTCCATTCTGCTATGAACTCTGCCAATGCCCTGCTTTGGATAGTTGAAGTGCTCTCAAACTTGACGCCAAAGCTTGACGGTTCCAGAGCCCACTCGACGATCCTGCCTGTCGCTTCTGGATTTTGCAGTATCCTCTTCAGCGAAAGCGAGTGACGACTGTGATCTCATGTGCTTGGAAGTAATGGCACAGCTTTCTCGAGGCCATGAGGAGGCCGAAAAGCAACTTCCGCACACCAAAGTACCTTGATCTAGCCCCCTGTAGAAGGGAACTGACAAAGTAAACTGGACGCCGCACCATTCTCTTCTGCATCTTATCATGCTCCTGCGCAGATCCATCTCTGTCGGGACCAGAGCTTGTCGGCGAAGCCCCCTGCTTGTCGCTGGATGCGTCTGCCGTGGTTGCTGGCTCATCATCTGCCTCCCTCTCCGCCACTAACGCAGCACTAACCACTTGATTGGTTGCCGCTATATACAGCAGCAACTTCTCTTGCGGCTTAGGTGCGACAAGTATTGGAGTGGAGGACAAGTATCTCTTCAAGTCCTGTAGCGCAGCCTCCGCCTCCGGAGTCCATTTCATTGGACCTGCCTTTTTCAAAATTTTGAAAAATGGCAGGGCGCGCTCAGCAGATCTAGAGATAAACCTGCTGAGAGCAGCCACGCAACCGACAAGCCTTCGTACATCCTTGCCGCGCTTTGGTGCTTCGATCTGCTCAATGGCCTTGATCTTGTCGGGATTGGCCTCAATTCCCCGCTGAGACACGAAGAACCCAAGAAGCTTGCCAGATGGGACTCCAAACACGCACTTCTCGGGGTTAAGCTTGAGGTTGATCTTGCGCAGATTCGCAAATGTCTCGTCTAAATCTTGAACCAAGGTCGCCCTGTTCTTGCTTTTGACCACTATGTCATCCATGTAGGCTTCCACATTTCTGTGCATCTGCGGCTCAAAAGCGTGGTGGACTACCCTTGCGAATGTTGAACCAGCATTCTTCAAACCGAAAGGCATCCGTAAGAAGCAGTATGTGCCACACGGGGTGATAAATGCGGTTTTCTCTTCATCCTCTTCGGCCATGAAGATCTGATGGTATCCTGAGTATGCATCAAGAAATGAAAGCAAATCACATCCGGCTGTGGAGTCAACAATCTGGTCAATGCGCGACAAGGGAAATGGGTCTTTGGGACAAGCTTTATTAACATCAGTGAAGTCAATACAAAGTCTCCATTTCCCGTTAGCCTTGCGCACGACAACAGGATTGGCCAACCACGTGGGATGGAGCACTCCTCTGACAAGGCCTGCTGCTTCCAACTTCTTGATTTCTTCTGTGATGAATTCTTGGCGCTCCACTGCCTGCTTCCTGACTCTCTGCTTGACGGGCCGCGCATGAGGACAGACGGCAAGGTGGTGCTCAATTACTTTCCTGGGAACACCGGGGATATCAGACGGTTGCCACGGAAACACATCGACATTCGCCCGCAGGAAAGCAACGAGCGCGCTTTCCTATTTGGGGTCAAGAGTGGCGCTGATGGTGAAGGTACCACCAGCGCCGTCCTCCTTGGCGGACACCTTCTTGGTCTCAGGTGGAGCTGTCATTGCCTTCTTACACTTGCCGGTGGAGCTCGATGGTGCGTCCTCGACGGTAGCGCAGCACTCCGAAGAGGTGCACTTGCCGGAGTGGGCATCAGAACTCTTGCCGGACTTGGTCTTCTTCTTCCCCCCGGGAGCTTCAGCAGCAAGTGTCTTGCGTTCTGCTGCGGCTGCTGCTTCCCGGTAGATCTTGTCGGCACAGATAAGAGCATCCTTCTTGTCGCCAGGGACAGAAATGACACTTATCGGGCCTGGCATTTTTAGTACGTTGTATGCATAGTGAGAGGCTGCCATGAACTTGGCGAGCGCTGGACGGCCAAGGATTCCATTGTAAGGTAATGGAAAGTCAGCAACATCAAATGTGACCCTCTCAGTCCTGAAATTCAGCTCGCTGCCAAATTTTACTGGCAACGTGATATTTCCCTTCAGCTTGCTTCTTCCCGGGTTGATTCCTTGAAATGTACCGGTCTCTTCGAGCTCGCTGTCAGGGTATCTGGAGTTTCTGGAGCACCGCGGAGGAGATCAGGTTCAAGCCGGCCCCGCCGTCAACTAGCATCTTAGTGACCTTGAGGTTGCGAATTGTTGGTGAAACCAACATCGGCAAGCACCCGACCGCGGTTATGCGATCAGGGTGGTCCTCAATATCAAAGATGATAGGCGTGCTGGACCATTTCAGAGGCTTGCGTGACTCGACGGGTGGTTCTGCTGCATTAACTTCCCGCACCCACTGCTTGAGCTGGCAGTGCGAGGTGTGCAGAGAAGCACCGCCGTCAACGCACATGACCTCTGTGGCTTTCTGGAACTCCTGCTCATCAGTCTCCTCATCATCCATGTCTTCATCGTCATCGTCATCTTCATCCTTGTCGCGGCCGCGAGGAGGTCTGTCTCCTTGCCGCTGCTTGGCCTTGTCGCGGCGTCCTCCTTGACCGGGACGTTTCTTGCCGGATCCCCCAGCACCTTCCTGGGCCTTCTCCTTGTCGCGTCGCTCGTATTCAGCTTTCTGTTGCTCAATAAGCTGTTCGACTTTCTTACAGTTCTGGAGATCATGGCCCTTGGTGCGGTGGATCTTGCAATACTGCTTGTTGGTGCCGTCCTGCTTGTCGGCGACCGCCACCTCCGCGGCAACCTCCTTGCCGGAGTCACCAGCTTTGGCTTCCTTGGCGCCACCACCGTTGCCGGACTGCTCAACAACTAGCACCTCTTTGCCTTTCCTCCTTCTGTTGTTCCGCCGCCGGTTTTTCCTTGCCGGGGCAACATCTTCACTGTCAGATCCTCCCGCTCCTACATTCTCTCCGGGGAGTCTCCTCCCTTCCTCAGCACGTGCACACTTGTCGGCCAGTGCATATAACTCACTGACGTCACTGATCTTGCACATCGCCATTTCCTCCCACATCCTGCGGTTTCGCATGTTCTGATGGAACGCGCTGATCACCGCGGCAGGGTGGATGTCTGGGATGTTGTGCTGCACACTGCTGAATCTCTGAATGTACTTGCGCAGGGGCTCTCCTTCCTTCTGGGCGAGCAGATGAAGATCACTCTCATGGCCATGAGGCTTGTGTCCGCCTGTGAAGGCGCCGACGAACTGATGGCACAGATCAGCCCAAGAGGATATGGAGTTGTCCGGCAAGTGCATGAGCCAGGACCTGACGTTGGGCTTGAGTACCAGCGGGAAGTAATTGGCAAGGATCTTGTCATCCCGTCCCCCAGCAGCCTACACCGCAATGGTGTAAATGCTGAGGAACTCCGACGAATGCGTCTTGCCGTCGTACTTCTCCGGTACGTCTGGCTTGAAGTTCTTCGTGCTGGGCCACTGGACTTGCCGCAGCTCACGAGTGAACGCAGGGCAACCTACCGCGTACGGCAGATCACCTAGTTCCCCTGGCGCATGCATGTCAACAGAGGGCCCAGCGCGCTTGTCAGATTGACACCGCGCTTCTCTTCGGCGCTCGATGCGAGTTCGAGCGTCTTCTTGTTGTCGATCATGAAGAACTTGGCGCTGATCGCGACGAGCTCGTGGATCCGAAGATGCGGTGGAGTCGCTGTCGAGGTGGATCCGGCGAGTCGGCGATCTCGGCCTTCGGGGTGGTGATTGCATGGTAGTTGCACCTCCACCCGTTTCGTCGCCACCGGCTCGCGTCCGGCAACCCTGCCGCGGCGGGGACGTGCTCGGCCGCCGTGGAGTGTCGCCGTTGGCGTAGCCGATGAGACTCTGAATGGTGGCCCTCCATTCGTCGATCTTGCCCGACGTCAGAGGGTAATCTAGGAGAAGTTGAGCTCGCGCCAAAGCTTCTGCTGGAGTGGTGGGTGGAAGTGGCGGACGGCACGAGGAGCGGGACGTGCTCGAACTTCTAACTATGTTAGAAGGAGCAGTATCCCGTCCAGGCGACCGTGCCCTGCTCGTGCCAACATGCTGGCGTGCATGCTGGTCTTGAGCGCCCCGAGATCCACCAGCTTGGTCTTGGCCTATCACGCGTATGGCACTGCGAGTGCCATGACGCTGTTGATCTTGCGCCTCCTGAGAGTGGTGCGGAACATGTATAGTCGCCGAGGTCTGTGCAGCCTTGTCTTTGGACCTGGCAGCATCATAAGCTTCCTCGTCGACGTCCATTCTTCCGCCGGCGTCCATTCCACCACCCGTTTGCTCCAACGGTGGCGGAAGTGACGTGGACGGAGCGGCTGCCGCCGAAGTCTTCTTCTTCGGTGGCATGTTGATGAAGGGAATAAAGATCTAGCTCGTGTGAACGCCGGATCAGGTTCACGCAATCTCGACGCCCCCTACCTGGCGCGTCAAAGATGTCGGGGGAAACTGATCCATGAACACCTATGGGGCCGGCGGACCGGGCCCCTTTCGGTTCGGCGGGGGGCAGAGATCGCACGAAGAGCAGATCGAGGCGAAGCACACGAGCAGTTTACCCAGCTTCGGAGCTCTCCGGAGAGATAACACTCCTACTGCTGCTTGTCTGGTTGTATTATCTTGTGTTCTTGCTCTAGGGAGAGAGCGTAGTGTTTTCTGGGTTACGAATGAGTCGAATCGAACCCCCTCTACGTTGCGCATGGGCCTCCTTTTATACGCTAAAGGGGTCACCGACAGGTGGCAACGCAGAGAAGGGTACAAATGTAAAAAGCGAGGTGGTTGGTACAGTTACTTGTACAGTGCACCCTACCTAACCCTGACGGCAGGGGACAAGGGTATTAAATGCCCATCTGAGTCGCCCAAACAGTGCAGCAAAGGACCGTTAGGGACGCCACCGTTCGCCACGATGGCGATCTTGTCAGCTTCGCATGCCACTGCGCATCGCTGGCTGCACAGCCTCCCGCCACGCGCGCCTGGAGAGGCCCCCAGAGCGACACATTGGTGGATGCGCTGGAGTGTGGGCACAGAGTGGCCGCCTGCCGCGGCAAGCGCCTTGCCGCTGCTGTTATCTTGTCAGGTCCGGAAGCTTGTCGCTCACCGGGCCTCGAGGTACCTTGGTTGGTCTTCCCGGCAAGCTCCTCTTGCCGGGGCCTTGTTACCTTGCTGGAGCGCGTGGCGCGTCGCAGCAAGTTCCTTGGAGTGCCTTGGTTGGCCTTCCCGGCAAGCTCCTCTTGCCGGGGCCTTGTCTCCTGAGCTTAAATACTTTGTTCTTGAATGGCTCCAAGGGAACCACGGAGGGTCTTGGCGTTCGCCCGGCAAGCCTTGCCGCGGGGTGCTGCAACTTCCCGTGCACAAGTTCGGGGCACTAGGGTACCCCTATTCTAGTACACCGACACTTTGGATCTCTAAAGACTTTGAAAGTGAAGAAATTGGTGTGACCATGAAGACTTGATATTCATGCGAGGAACATGAAGCATGAAGACTTTTGTTTTCGTAGTTTCATTTTCTCTTTCTTGAGTCATAGGAAACACCGTACTGTTAAAGGGGTCGAGGTAAAAATAAGGAAAAGTTTCCAAGTGATGCTCAACTCAAAATCCTACACCTACCAATCCCTTTGAGTGAAGCCATTGGAAATCTCATATAGTTCAGTCAATTTCTTCAGTGACAGAGATGAAGTTCTTCTGGTCTCTGAGGAATTTGTCCTGACTGAGGAGTTAGGAATTCGCCAGTGCGGACTGCCTACAAGTGAGGAACATGATAGCCCTGAGGAACTTGAACCTCAAATTTCCGACCATCGCTGTGCTATGTGCCAGCTGTCCCAAAATATCTACTCACCTAACGGTCATATCATTGAAGGGCATTTATGTCTTATCATGTCGGGCTGCTCCCTAGGCTATAAATAGACGCCCCCTACAAACACTAGCTGGTTGGCTGCTCTGTAAGAAACTGACACTTGTCATTGAGAGCATCCCATCCTCCGAGGACTTTGAGCAAAAATCATGAAGTGAGGAAAAACCCAAAACCCCAAACTAAACACCTACAAACCCAAAGTTATTGAGCATCACTGAAGAGATTGTTCCTGTGTGGAACCGACGCTTGTTACGTTTGAGGATGGTGCATCCTCCAGACGGTTAGGCGTCATGGACTAGAGCATCCAAGAGGAAATTGTGGATCGCCGAGTGACCGAGTCTGTGAAGGTTTGGAAGTCACCTGAAGACTTACCACGAGTGATTGGACGAGGTCTGTGTGACCTTAGTTCAAGGAGAATACGGTGAGGACTGTGTGTCCTCAGGTTTAAATACCTAGCCTCTTTAACCAGACGTACAACTGTCACAGCAGTTGGAACTGGTCTACCAAATCATTGTCTTCACTGAGCTTACTGGTTCTATTTCCTCAACCATTTCATTTCTTCATTACTGTGTTGTGTACTTGTTCATATCTGTTTGAAGACTTTGACTGAAGACTTCTCAATTTCCTTAGTTCAATTTCTTCAGTATGTTTGTCTTCATTCTATTTTATCCCGTGCTTACGCTTTCTGTACTTTGTGTTTTGTTTCCAATTCATCATGATGTCCATGCTTATGTTATGTCATGTCTGCATCTGAGTACTTATTCCGCTGCAAGTAGTTCTTCGCTTAGGATTTTCCTCACCCTGAAATTCCTCAGTGAAGAATTTATAAAAATCGCCTATTCACCCCCCTCTAGTCAACTTAACGCACTTTCAATTGGTATCATAGCTAGGTACTCCCTTGTTCTATGTGATTATGGTTTAACCGCCTGGAGTTTTAGTTATGTCGACCACAGGAATGAAGGTAGTGACATGTCCCATCTTTGACGGTCATGATTATCCCAAGTGGAAGGCCATGATGAAGAAGCGCCTCATGGCAATGAACAACAAACTTTGGACCATCACTGAGATTGGTCTTACTGACCTATGCAAGATGGTGGCGGCTGATGATATTCGCAAGTACACTCTACTTAACCTCACGGTGAAAGACATCATCTGCTCAGGCTTGTCGCAAAATCAGTTCAGGAACATTATGCATCTCTGTCATGCGAAGCTCACCTGGTACCGTCTATCTGAGGTCTATGAAGGTCATCGAACTCATCATGATCCCTGGTTTGGGGAATTCATGGAATCACGCAAGGCTATGACTTTCAATCCGGAATCATCATCCTCTTCACCATGCCTTATGGCAAAAGGTGCCAAGGTATCTGAATGCTATCTATCTGAGTCTAGTGATGATGAATCTGGTGATGAATTTGTACCCAGCTATACCAAACTTGCTTCCCTTGCCACTAAACAACAAAGAGTTTTGGAAAAGTTCAAAACATGCTGGATGAGAGCGATGATATGTTGGGTGAAGAAATGGATCAATCGAGAGCTTTGGCTGAAAGTCTTTAGGGACTTCAGACTAAGTTTGATAATCTTCAGAGTCATCATAACGCTCTCTTATCTGATCATGAGAAGCTTTCTTATGAATTTCATCAAAGAAAGCAAGATCTTGAGAAGTTAAGAGTGAGTTATGAAGATCTTCAAAAGGAGCGTGATTCATTACTTGCTCAACAAATCAACGCTGCTCAGGGAGAATTTATTCCTCCATGTTTGAAGTGCATTGAACGTGAATCTACTAATTCTTCTCTTGAAAGTTCAAATGCTTCTATTGCTATAAATTCTTCACCTGTCTCTGCTATCACTAATTCCTCATCTGTGGATGCTGCTAGTATCACTGACCATGCAGGGCTGAAGGAATTGTATGAGACAGGCATGTACAAAAGCCTCAAAGGGCATCATGCTCTTTGTCATGTGCTTAAGAAGCAGATCCTCAATAGGAACCCTAGGAAAGAGAGTATTTCCTTTGAGAGGAAACTCAATGCTGATGGGACCTACTGGAAGCCTGAGCAGTATCCCAAAACCTCATGGGTTGCTTCAAAGGGACCTTTAGTGGATCCATCTACTTTATCTAGCTTTACATGTGAATCTTCATATCCTTTTGATGAGTCATTTGACTACAATTATAAACTGTTCAAAAATTAGATTGGTGAAGTATTTGCTAGATATGTTGGCACTAACTGCAGGAACAGTCCTCCTATGAAGGAAATCTAGGTTCCCAAAAGGTGCCTTGAAAGTCATCAGGTGAATGTCATCAGGAGACCACCTGTGAAGAATAGGAACCCCAGATCAAATTCTTCATATGGATCCAAGTTCTCATATGGACCACATTCCTCACATGGATCAAAGTCCTCATATGAACATTATCGTGCTAACACCTCTGTTTCGTAGGGAAAGGCTAAGGGTTATGGATATGTGCCTTATTCTTCAAATCATTATGTTCATATATCCTCGAAGAATTTCTCTGCTTACTCATATGCTTACCCTAACCCCTCTTATGTGAAACGAATTGGATTGGCATCTATGCCACCTTTCTCTTATGGAGCTCGCAAAATGCTGAACTCTTTGCCACCCCTTTAGATGCGGGTGGTGAAGAAAAAGAACTAACTTCTTATGCAGGGTCAGGTCTCCAGACGAACTTAAAGCGTCTGAAGAACTTGCTGGAGACCTGAATAAGCTTGAAAGGACGCAATCTAATCATGAAGAAATGAATTTTCATTTCTCACGTCCTCATACTACTTTACCTTTTCTATCGCTTGATGAAACTGATCTGATGAATTTGATGTCATATTCTTCACTGATGAAGTATATGAGTTCGTAAGCTGCACTAATTCATCTGTAGGATGGTCAACCCAAAGCAAATGAGTGGGTCCTCAATAGTGGATGTACAAATCACATGACTTGTGACAGGAGCTTATTGCTGGACACTACTTTATCTCCATCGCATCTGAAGCATATCACCTACGCTGACAAAGGCAAAAGCAAGGTATTGGGTCTAGGTAAGGTTGCAATCTCAAAGGATTGACACATGGAAAAAGTCATGCTTGTCGAGTCCTTAGGGTTCAACCTCATGTCTGTCTCAATGCTTTGTGATTTTGATATGGTTGTTGTCTTTGGCAAGTATCATTGTGTTGTGATCATGGAAGCTTACAATTCCAAATTCTTCGAAGGCTTAAGGAGAGGAGATTTGTATATTGTTGATTTCTCTACAGGACCACAACCTGCTACATGTCTACTTGGAAAAGCTTCAGAAGGCTGGCTATGGCATCGACGACTTGGTCATGCTGGCATGAGGAACATGCACACGCTCGCGAAGAAGAAGCATGACATTGGCGTCGAGGGTGTCAAATTCCTCAAGGACCATTATGGAGCTTGTGAAGCCGGTAATATGACCAACCCAAGCATCCCTCAAAGACCATCATGACTAACACTCGTCCATCTGAATTGCTTCACATGGATCTCTTTGGCCCTACTCGTTATTCCACATTCACAAATGCTGCATCTCTATATGGCTTTGTCATTGCTGATGATTATTCTCGTTATACATGGGTGCATATCATCACTTACAAAACTGAAGTGCAGGAAGTCTTCAAACGATTTTCCTCGAGGGCTTCAACCATCTTTGGTGTGAAGATCAAGCACATTAGAAGTGACAATGGAACTGAGTTCAAGAACACTGGTCTTGATGACTATCTTGATGAACTTGGTATTACTCATGAGTTATCTGCTCCTTATACTCCTCAGCAGAATGGTGTCATGGAGCGCAAGAACATGACTCTTGTTGAGATGGCCTGCACTATGCTTGATGAGTAGAAGACGCCTCCTCGCTTCTGTCCTGAGGCAATAGATACTGCGTGCCACATCATCAATAGGGTATATCTTCACAAAATCTTCAGAAAAACCTCATATGAACTCCTCACGGACAAGAAACCCAATGTGAGTTATTTCAGAGTCTTCGGTGCTAAATGTTGGATTAGAGATCCGCATCACAATTCTAAATTTGCACCGAAAGCACATGAAGTTTTTATGCTTGGTTATGGTAAGGACTCACACACCTATAGAGTCTTCAACACCTATCACCACAAGGTTGTTGAAACTGTAGATGTGCAATTCGATGAAACTAATGGCTCGCAAAGAGAGCACCTACTTCCTGTTCTAGATGAAATACCACCTGAGGAATCCATTAAGTTCAAGGCCACTGAGGTTGTCGTTCCTACCGAAGAATCTGCTGAAGAAGTCATTCCAGAACGTGAAGAACATCATGCTGGTGCACATGAAGAAAATGGCTGTGAAAGAAATGTTGAGCAAATTCCTCATCGTCAACCAGCTCATCTTCGCGTTGCTAATGAAGTGCATATTGAGAAAATCATTAACGATATCAATGCACCAAGTCCTCTCACACGCTCAAAGGCTTCACAAACTAACTTTTGTGGGCACTTTGCTTTCGTCTATATCACAGAGCCCACTAAGGTAGATGAAGCATTTCTGGAGCCTGAGTGGGTTCAAGCTATGCAAGAGGAATTACATCAGTTTGAGCTCAACAACGTCGGGGAACTTGTCAAACGACCAGACCCTCGCAAGCACAATATAATCGGCACAAAATGGATCAACCGCAACAAGCAAGATGAAGATGGCCTTGTGGTGAGGAATAAGGCACGACTTGTAGTTCAAGGTTACACACAGGTTGAAGGAATTGATTTCGATGAAACTTTTGCACCTGTTGCTAGACTTGAAGCTATTCATATATTACTTTCTTATGCTAACCATCATAATATCATCTTATATAAAATGGATGTGAAAAGTGCATTCCTCAATGGTAAGCTTGAGGAAGAAGTATATGTTGCTCAACCCCCAGGTTTTGAGGATCAAAAGCATTCCGACAAAGTCTTCAGACTCAATAAGGCCCTCTACGGCCTCAAGCAGGCCCCTCGGGCGTGGTATGATACTTTGAAGGAATTCCTCATGAAGAAAGGCTTCAAACCCGGTTCACATGACCCAACTCTTTTCACCAAAGCTTATGATGATGAATTATTTGTGTGTCAAATATATGTTGATGATATCATCTTTGGCTATACTAACCAACATTACAGTGATATATTTGCCTACATGATGAGTGAAGAATATCAAATGTCTATGATGGGAGAATTGAAATTCTTCTTAGGTCTTCAGATTCATCAACAACAAAATGGCATCTTCATATCTCAGGAGAAATACCTCAAGGATGTGTTGAGTAAATTCGGCATGCAAGATTGCAAAGGCGTCAAAATCCCTGTGCCCACAAATGGCCATCTATGCACTGATGGAAATGGTATTGATTTTGATCAAAAGGTATACCGCTCCATGATTGGCTCTTTATTGTATTTATGTGCATCTAGGCCAGATATTATGCTTAGTGTTCGCATGTGTGCCCGTTTTCAAGCTACATCCAAGGCATCACACCATAAGGCTGTGAAGCATATTCTTCGATATCTAGCTCACACTCCAACACTTGGATTATGGTATACCAAGGGCTCGGCTTTTGATCTCATTCGATATCCAGACTCTGACTATGCTAGTGATCGTGTGGACCGCAAGTCAACATCAGGCACATGCCATTTCCTTGAACGATCCTTGGTCTGTTGGTCTTCGAAGAAACAGAACTACGTATCACTTTCTACTGCTGAAGCTGAGTACATTGCTGCTGCATCGTGTTGTGCTCAATTGCTATGGATGAAGCAAGCTCTGAAGGACTACGACATCAATGTGAAGAATGTGCCACTCTATTGTGACAATGAGAGTGCCATCAAGATTGCTGATAACCCAGTTCAGCACTCGAAGACAAAGCACATTCAGATTCATCATCATTTTCTTCATGATCATGTGTTGTAGGGCGACATCTCCATCGAGCACGTGAAGACTGAAGAACAGCTAGCCAATATCTTCACAAAGCCCTTGGATGAGAAGAGGTTTAGCAAGTTGTGATGTGAGCTAAATATCTTAGAATCTTCGATTGTCCTTTGAAAAGGACACACATCCTAACACTTATGCAAAATTGATGACTTAGATGTGCAATACACGAAGTAACATTTTTCTTCAATCAATGAAGAACCCTCTAAGTGTGAAGAAATTAACGAAGAATTTGATTCTCAGAGCCCTACCACAATTGTACACGGCGTCTGAAATCATCATTCTTATATGGTGGCTCACGCCACCAACAAAAGTTGCAAATCTTCATTTTGGGTATTTCTTCATCTTGAATTTCTGCATTTGTTTTCTTCAACTTTGTAATGTCCTCACTCTCTCTGTCGTTTTTCTTCATTGGATATATATATACATACATAAACACTATTCTGATCACGGGATCAGAATAATATTCTGATCATAACCTGATCTGCCCCGCTAGTAGTACGTTGAACTTCCCTATGAACTTGGTTGAACTTCCGCCAACATTGCCCAAATGGGGCTTGCGATATACCGTTGGAAAGCTATGGACACTAATATCATGACCCAACTTAATTTTTTGGCAAAATATAAGCGGTTTAAGAGCAGTTTTGAAAACCTTTTTTCTTCGCATAAAAAACGTGAATCGTATTTTCGATCACATTTCTAAACCGTTTATCGGAATGAGGCATATAATATGGCGTTGAAAGGCTGCTGCAAAACCGCTCCTTCCACATGTTGAAAGTTTTCTCTAATTCCCTATGGTTAAAGAGTAATTTGAAAAAAACGTAAAATTTTGTAAACCGAACAGCCGAGTTCGTTTTTTCGATGTCATTTCTAAACGGCTAATCCAATGGAGGCATATGATACGGCGTTGGGAAGCTTATGAAAATGCGCAACTTTTTCACCTGGAAAGTTTTTTTTTCTAATTTTGAATGGTTTAAGAGTAATTTAGAAAATTGTCCAAGTCCTATCGAATTCGTATTTTCGAGCTAATTTTTTAACTGTATGTCCGAATGCAGCAGATGATATGGCATTGGAAAGCTTGAACAAATGCGAAACTTTTTGGTATGTATTGTTTCTCCAAATTCTTTACGGTTTTAAGTCAGTTTCAAAAATGGAAAAATGTATTTTCGCCGTAATTTCTACAAACTTTATCGGAATGGGGCAAATAATATACTGCTGAAAAGCTACGGAAAATGCGGAACTTTTTCATGTTGATGGTTTTCTCTGATTCCTAGCCGTTTTCATGTAATTTCGAAAACGGCGGGATCATGCATTCTGCCTTTATCACGAAACAGATTGTTCGAAAATGCACCGCGTGAAGAACCTGAACTTCTCGGCGCGTGTACCTGAACTTCACTCTGTTTTTCACATGATTTTTTTGCTCGTAGGTCTCCATCCACTGCTCATAACTCTCCATCCACTCACCGAAATTGAGCAAGTGATATACCAGTGGAAAGCTGCTGTAAGCACATAAATTTCCCGTGTTGATCATTTTTTCATACTCGTGATGATTTTAAAAGTTTTTCATCTTAAATTCATTCAGCGTAGTAGTTGAACTTCATGCTGTTTTCACGTTGAACTTCTGTGATGTACTTTCGTTTGTAATTATCTCATTCATTCGTCAGTGTTACACAAATGATATTCCTTTTGTACAAACCTCTCTCACAATAATTTTTCTTCCGACCGAGGACTTGAACTTATAACAACAAAACTTTTAGTCTTTGCTCTTTTATTCTTTTTAATAAAAAATGCACACCGTGTAGTACATGAACTTCCGACGGTTATCAATCTAAACTTCTCATGGTTACATGAAAATATCTGAGTTTTTTATGAATATTAATTTGAATTTCTTAATCTTTTTTACGAAATTTTGAAGTGCTGTATTTTTTAAAAGTTGAACTTCTTTTTATTTTATTTTTGAACTTCTTGTTTCCATTCTTTAATAACGAGGAAAATCTGAGTTTTCTATAATCATCGAACTTCTCCATCTTTTTAATATGAACTTTCTGTTTTTATTTTCTTTATCCTTCTTTTATGAATTTTGATGCGCTCTATTTTTTAAAAGTTGAACTTCTTGTTATTTTATTTTTGAACTTCTTGTTTCCATTCTTTAATAACGAGGAAAATCTGAGTTTTCTATAATCATCGAACTTCTCCATCTTTTTAATATGGACTTCTTGGTTTTATTTCTTAATCCATTTTTATAAAATTTTGAAGCGCTCTATTTTTAAAAGTTGAACTTGTTATTTTATTTTTGAACTTCTTGTTTCCATTCTTTTACAACGAGGAAAATCTGAGTTTTCTATAATCATCGAACTTCTATATCGAACCGCTCTAGCTTTTTTATTTGAACTTCTTGGTTTTATTCTTCAGTAATGAGAAAAACAGAGTTTTTAATGTACATTGAATTACTCTCTTTTTTAAAATTGAACTTCTTGGTTTAATCTTTAGTATTGGGGAAAATATGAATTTTTTGAAAAGGGGAATCTTTTTAAAACTTTTTTTGTTGTTCCCTTATTTTAATTTGAACTTATTTAATTATTCTTTAGAACGAGAATCTGAGGTTTTTATCAACTTTGAACTTCTCTTTTATATTAATTTGAACTTCTTAGTTTTATTCTTTAGTAATGAGGAAAATCGAGTTTTTTGAACTTTTTTGTTTTAAAATTTTGAACTTCTTGGTTTTATTTTTTTAATAATGTGAAAAATCCAGATTTTTTATAGACGTCGAACTTCACCATTTTTAAAATTTGAACTTCTTAGTTTTATTGGTTAGTAACGGGGAAAATGCTTTTTTATATAAAAAATGATATCGTGCCATTATTTTTAATTTGAACTTCTAATTTTTATTGAATGGGGATAATCAGTTTTTATACAATCTTTTGAAATGCTCCTCCTTTTAATTTGAACTTCTATAAATTTTTTACAAACAAGGAAAATCCATTATAAAGATTTTTGAACCACTTGTTTTGAACTTCTTGCACAAATTTTTTGAACTTCCAAATTTGTATTTTAGATATTAAAAATCACTAATTGTACAACATCACTCTGAACTTCAGTCCTCCTCAAACAACATCATCCACTGCTGCAAAATAGGACGAGTTGTTCCTCGTGCTGGTACCATAGAAATGACAAGCTATCAAGCTCATTTTCATGAATATCTTAATTGTGCAGTTTTTGTTCAGCTTGAAAGTTGAACAACCTAGTTATCCGTTACATTAGTTTGGTAAATCCAACAATACACGAGCCATCCATTGGAGAGCATTTAAATACTTCATGAGGCACCAGCCAAAAAATGAATCTAAAAATGGTGCTTTTATTCTATCTTTAGCCATAAATGTATTACATAGCATCTCCCTGGTAGACATTTTCACAAACACCTAGCGGGCAACAAACGCAAAACACTTTGAAAGAGCATTGCACCACACAGAAGTAGCAGTGGCAAGCATCGCGCACGAGCAGCAAATGCATTTGCTGCAACGAGCTTGTGGAGAGAGGTGTGCATGAGCGTGATCACCATTTTAACCTTTGTTTCCCTTTGTTGTCGCTGCTCATCTAGAGCGACACTCAGACAAAGTGTGAAGACCTGCAGTTCAGACACCATAAGCCAATACAGAAACATTTTTTGCATTAATTTTTTGTGCAAATTCAAAGAAGTTCAAATCCTAAAGAAGAGATGGAGATTATTAAAGACAGGGGAGAGATTGGGGAGAGGGAGGGAGAGGCAATACCTGCAACATTGGTGTTCTTCGTTGTGGTCAAAGTTCAATGGGGCACCAGTGCATGGTGGAGGCAGGCAGTGTCGAGATTGGTCCCGGCGGCAGATCCATGGCCGGCGGGGCGGTTGGCCAGACCCGTGGAGGAGCAGCGGATCCAGCCGAGAATCACGGGGGGTGGGGAAGCTTTGTTGGCAGTGCATGGGGAGTGCGGTGGTTGGAGACGAGATGGAAGAGGAACGGTTGTTGCCGGTGATGCGGTTGGAGGCGGGGTGCGGCCGCGGCGGCGGTAGGGAGGTCGTGGTGCGGTCATGGCGAGGCGGTGGGGAGGTCTGGGAGGTCGCGGCGGCGGCAGGGGATCTGGGGAGGTCATCGCCGTCGGAGGGATCTGGTAGGAGGTGGATCCTCCCTGGTTTCTGCCGGGCGATGACACCCAGGGTTTCTGGGTGTGGCGCGCGCGAGGTTGGCCGGTGGCGGCGGCGCAGTGTTGCCGGGGACGGCGGCGCACGAGGTTGCCAACAGCGGTGGCGCGTGGTGTCTGGGAATCATGGGGTCGGGTGGAGGTTCACGATGCGGGATGTGGGGGATCGAGGTGCGGGATGTACGCGAGGTGGGGACAGACGGTCGGTTTTTTTGTTCGATCGAGTTCGGGAGGACCTCCGCGCCTCCTATATAGGCGTGACGTGATCCAAATAACTATTCTAATCCTGGGATTAGAATAGTGTTGTCCTATATATATATATATAGAGAGAGAGAGTACCACTATTCTGATCCCAGGATCAGAATAGTTATTTGGATCATGGCACGAGCTATATAGGGGCGACGGGATCCTCCCGAATCGGTCACCCACCACCCGTAGCCCACGATCCTCTCCCGTAGCACCGGGTCTTCATCCACGCTCGATCCCCATGCTTCGACGCCGCCCTAATCCCACCGCGCCGCCGCCGCCCTTGGGTCCCGTGCATCGTAGCCGCGCCGTAGTTCTCCGCGCGCCGCCGCAGACCACCACATCCAGTGGTAGATCAAGATGTAGCTCTCCCTCCTCCCAGATCCAGGCGTCGAACCCAATCCCTTTTGCAACCGGTTCCGGGGTCGCTGGTCGACCACAGCGCCATGACTGCTAATCCAAGCCTGCATCCGGAGCCAAGCTCCTTACCTCAGCGACGCCATGGCTCACGGCCCGCATCCTGCGCCACCCTTGAACATGCCGCTCCGGTCTTCTTCCATAAAGCCAGCGGCAACTCCTTCTTCCACCGGCCGCCAAGTGCTTCTCCAGTTCCCTTTCGTCATCTTTCTCGTCTCACGACCAACCACTGCCTCCTCATCCCTCCGGCCTCGACCTACATCTATGGGAGTTCTTGACCTGCAGCTCCAGGAGGTCTTGATCTGCAGCTGGTCGCGTGCCCTGCTGCGATGCACTGCCACCAGTTACAGCCGGCTCCGCCCCCTGTCCTTTCCCTCCCGACCTTCCTCTCTGTCTACAGCAACGAGCTCCTGTGAGCAGTGAGCTGCCGTCCATGTCATCCTCAGCCACCCTCGAACTTGCAAGATAGGCCACTTCTAAAGCACGGGTTCGATGCATACATGCCAATGTACAGCTGAAAAAGTTCAAACAGGGCGTGCACGAAAAAGGGTGCGAGAAGTCTGTGCGGGCATCTATCTCTCCTTGCTGTTCTTTTTTCATCATGGTGCCATCGGGTCCATCTACATCGAGGCCATCCTGACGCAGCAACAGTTGCGTTCGAGGCTAGCAACCTCGGCGTTGAGGTCTCCCACCAAGCCGAGCATAGCAGGTCAGACTATGAAGAAGTAGGAGGTCAGACTAAAGAAAAAAAGCAGGTTGAGAGATTCGTCCTCATCCAGAGGGAACGCAAACCACCGCCTCACTAAGCAAGGGCCTCCTCGTCCTGCACAGCCATCTCCGCGCTGCATCATCGTTCCACTCCACGCCCGCCTCACCTGCCAAGTGGAAGTTCAATTTCACTTGCAAGGTCGGTCACCTTGGTGTTCAGGTCACTGAGATGTCGGGTCGCTGCGCCCAGCTGCAAAAGGAGTACAGGCTCCTCCCGAGTGCAGCCTCCCCGAGCTGGTCTGGCAATGGTCCGCCGGGCGCCTGAACCCAAATCGAGCCTAAACTTTTGTAGCTCGGGTTGCTGCATCCAGTTGCTAGCTTCCGTATGAATGAGTAGAGAAAAGTTACAGAGAGAAGAGAGAACAAGGAATAAAACGTGTAGTGGTGGTTACTTCTAGGAGATAAGATGGAGAGATAAGGACAAAAAGGTGTGGAGTAAAAACATGCATGGCTTTGTTATTACTATTTGTTTTCGAAAACAACATACGTTGGTACTACTAGTGCTACTTGCATTATATGGACAGTGCACTTGTTTTTTTTTCAATTGACGGGTGTTGTCGATCTTACGGAAGTACCAAAACCCAACTAGCCACACAGAAAAGATGATTCGAAAAAATAGAATCACAAGTTCACACGATGTTGTTGGCAATTCATGCATTCAGGAAAACATAGTTTCAAAGATGTTTAATAAAAAATAAGATTGTTTGGAGACGTGAAATGGGGATGTTTGGAAAAAACCAAACACTACAAAAAGTTGAAGTTCATGCCCAAAAAGATGGGAGGTCAAAAGTACTAAAAACTTCCAAAAACATTGTCGGCAAATAACAACGAAAGTAAAAAAATTACCAGCGAAGTTTGAATGAGAAGCAAAAGCTTCGCAGGAAAGATATAATTTAACCAATTTTAAAAAAGAAATGAAGTTCAAAAACAACAAAACGTGAAGGTCAGTTTATTCAACTTTTACTAAATAACTCATATATTTTCCCGTTACTATAAGAATTAAATGAAGAGGTTCAAATTGAATGAACAGAGCAATTGGATGTTTATCCACCAAGAAGAAAACTTGCCTCACCAAGAAAAATGTTAACTTTGAAAATTAATAAATTGGAGAGTTTGGAAAAATGAGAAAACAAAGAAGTGGCATTCATATGTTTGTACAAAAAGATCTATGGATTTTCAGTTTTAACTAAAAAGCCAATAATTTAATATATTTAAAACATCCTAGGAAGATCAAAGTAAGAGCAGTTCAATTTTTTTAATTAAAAATGGTATTTCCCCATTGCTAAAAAACCTAGAAGTTCAAATTTAAAAAAGTCATTTGAAAAATTACAACAAAAGCAGGATTTCCCCGTTTCTAGAAAAAAACCTAGAAGTTCAAATTTAAAAGACGAAGAAGTTCAATGTTTATTACAAACCCAAGAAGGTCAAGCTACAAAACACAATGCATCTTTACACAAATGTATAAAAAAGATCTTCTTCGTTAGAAACCCCTAGAAGTTCAAATCTAAAAATGGAGTTGCTCGATGCTTATTAAAAAACTAGGTTTTTTGCATTACTAAAAGAAATAAAACCAAGAGGTGCTCCATCGCTCCGGACCCAGCTACTCCAGGCGTCTCACGCCACCCGACCTTTTGGTCTCTGTGTGTGTGTAAATTTGCACAAAAATAAACTCTAGAAGTTCACAAACCCCCGAAAAGACTACAAGTTAAAAGACAAAACAGTAGACAATTTTTCTATCTCTGAAACTAAACCAAGAACTTCAACTTTAAGATACATAGCAGGTCGATAAGAAAATTAGAAAAAAAAATTATCTGAAAAGACAATCAAGAAGTTCAAATTAACATAACACATGACTTTGATGCTTATTTTTTATAAAAAGAACATTGTTTTCGGTTTGAGAAAAATGAAAAAATAAACTATTTCAAACAAACCAAGAAGTACAAATTATAAAAAATGAGAAGTTCAATATTAAAAAAACATAGGTTTTCTTCATTACTAAAGAATAAAATTAAAGAAGTTCAAACAGAAATAAAAGGAGTAGCTTGATGTTTACGAAAAACTCAAATTATTTCCATTTAAAAAAATGTTTGATGCTTATTTGAAAACATATTTTTATCTAACAATAAGACTAAGAAGTTCAATTTGAAATAACATAGAATTTCGAAGAATATAAAAACTCATATTTGTTGCAAGAAGTTCACGTGCACCCCCATGCACGGTTCAAAATTTATATTGCGGGGCGTTCGACCTCCAATTACATGTTTTAAAAAATAGCAAAAATGATGTCCGATCTTCAATTGCGTGTAATTCAACGTATACACAAAAATGAGACAGAAGTTCATAATGAAAACAACAAGAAGTTCAAGTACTGCAAGGAATGCATTTTAGGTGAGAATAAAAGTATAGAAAAATAAAAGCTTAAAAGGTTTGTTAAAAGAAGTTCAAGTGCTATGTCCGGAGAAGTTCAAAAATTCTTGCGAGAGAGGTTCACCTTGTATTTTCATGTTCAATTTTTTCCGTATAAAAATCGAATACAATTCTTTACTCTAAATATAAAAAAGATGAAGTTCAAATTGAAATAACGGAGAAGTTCGTAGGTTATTAAAATCTAGGATTTACCTGTTCAAAAATAATAAATAAAACACCATTTTTTG
The DNA here is from genome assembly GCF_018294505.1 of Triticum aestivum. NCBI lineage: Eukaryota > Viridiplantae > Streptophyta > Magnoliopsida > Poales > Poaceae > Triticum > Triticum aestivum. The sequence goes on from NC_057803.1 coordinate 231,117,565, forward strand.
CACTTTTAAAAACAACTCATATATGAAAAAAATGGTTGCTAGAAGTTCAAGTGCTCGGCGAGGAAAAGTTTAAAACATTCTTGTGAGAGAGCTTCGCCGTGCATTTAGATGTCGAAAATACAAAAAATGTTCTTTTTTGTGTTTTAAAATAATTCTCTCAAACCAGAGAGAAGTTCAGTGTGATAACGACCGGAAGTTCACGTACTACATGGTGTGTATTTCATATAATAAAAATACAATAAAGTGAAACTGAGTGAAGTTCAAACAGACATGTCCCAGAAGTTCAACTACTTCACGCGGTGCAAAAAACAGCACGTCAAAAAACAGAGTGAAGTTCAAACAAACATGCCCCAGAAGTCCAACTACTTCACGCACTGCGTTTCCATTCGCAATGAAGGCAGAAATCATGATCTCGCCATTTCTCCAATTTACCTCAAAACGACAGGAATATCATTTGTGTAAGTTCAAGTCCTCGGGCGGATAAAGTTAGAAAATATATTGTGAGAGAGGTTTGTACAAAAAGAATATCATTTGTGTAACACTGACGAAATGGATGAGAAAATTACAAACAAAAATATGTCACAGAAGTTCAACGTGAAAACAGCAGGAAGTTCGACTACTACGCTGAATGAATTTTAGATGAAAAACTTTTAAAATCGTCGCGAGTATGAAAAGATGATCAACACGGGAAACTTGCGTGCTTACAGCAGCTTTCCATCGGTATATCACCTGCTCAATTCCGGTGAATGGATGAAGAGTTACGAGCAGTGGATGGAGACCTATGAGCAAAAAAATCACGTGAAAAACAGAGTGAAGTTCAGGTACACGCACTGAGAAGTTCAGGTTCTTCACGAGGTGCATTTTCGAAGAATCTGTTTCACGATAAAGGCAGAATGCATGATCCCGCCGTTTTCGAAATTACTTGAAAACAGCTAGGAATCATAGAAAACCATCAACATGAAAAAGTTCCGCATTTTCCGTAGCTTTTCAGCAGTATATTTTTGCCCCATTCTGATAAATTTTGTAGAAATTACGGCAAAAATACGTTTTTCGCCATTTTCGAAACTGACTTAAAACCGTAAAGAATTGGGAGAAACAATACATACCAAAAAGTTTCGCATTTGTTCAAGCTTTCGAAGGCCATATCATTTGCTGCATTCGGACGCATGGTAAAAAAATTAGCTCGAAAATACGAACTCAGTAGGACTTGGACCATTTTCTAAATTACTCTTAAACCATTCAAAATTAGAAAAAAACTTTCAAGATGAAAAAGTAGCGCATTTTCATAAGCTTTCCAATGCCGTATCATATGCCTCCATTGGATTAGCCGTTTAGAAATGACATCGAAAAAACGAACTCAGCTGTTTGGTTTACGAAATTTTATGTTTTTTCAAATTACTCTTTAACCATAGGGAATTAGAGAAAACTTTCAACATGTGGAAGGAGTGGTTTTGCAGCAGCTTTCCAACGCCATATTATATGCCTCATTCCGATAAACAGTTTAGAAATGCGATCGAAAATGCGATTCATGTTTTTTGTGCGAAGAAAAACGGTTTTCAAAACTGCTCTTAAACCGCTTATATTTTGCCAAACATTTAAGTTGGGTCATGATATTGGTGTCCATAGCTTTCCAATAGTATATCACAAGCCCCATTTGGGCAATGTTGGCGGAAATTCAACCTAGTTCACAGGGAAGTTCAACGTACTACTAGTGGGGCAGGTCAGGTTGTGATCAGAATATTATTCTGATCCCGTGACCAGAATATATATATATATATATAGAGAGAGAGAGAGTAACACTATTCTAATCCCAGGATCAGAATAACTATTCGGATCACGATCGGGCCTATAAGAGGGCGCGGAGTTCCTAGATCTGAAAAAGCCAGCCCACCCGAACTTACCGTAAAAGAAAAAAATCCCTCGGCGGCCACCTTATCCACTCCCCCCGCGTCCTCCTACGATCTTCCCCGGCCAACCTCCTGTCGCCACCTCCCTGGCTCCGGCGCACCTCCCGCCGCTAGCCCCATGGCCCTGGCGTGCTTCCCGTCGCTGCTTCCTCGACCCCGGTGCACCCTCGCCACCACTGACCCTGGCTGCGACGCGCCTCCGCCACTGCTCCGCTCACCCTGGCCCCAACGCGCCTCCATCCGCCGACCCCGACGCGCCTCCCGCCACCACCCTTCCGGCCCCAACGCGCCTCCTGCTGCCTTCCTCCACCTGCTTCCATGACGGCGTCGGCCACCTCCACCTTCTTCCACCTGCAGCCACCGGCCTCCTACCACAGCAAGCGACCACCGCGGCCATCCTCCACCTGCTGCTGTAGCCTTCCTATCCGACCGCCTCCATGACATGTTGGCCTTCGTCTACCTCTGGCTCCGCTGCTGCCCAAGGCCGTGTGCGCGATGGCGGCCCATGTCATTTATCGTCCTTGTTGCGTACACTCTGACGAGTGATGCCCCGATCCAGCTCCTCCATCCTCCAGCCACGACAAGTCCAAAAGGAATACATTAAGTCTAGCAAGCCAAATGGTTGACTACCAACCTATGCATGGATTGGCCCCGACCTGCAGCTGGAGGAGGCCATGAGCTGTAGGAGACGTCGACCTACAGCTGGAGGAGGCACCGACCTTCAGCTGACAATTTTGAGGAACTAGCTACTCAGAAAATCTAACTTGACACCGTACTTGTTTTTGTTCTTCAGAAGTTCAGGCAACTAGGTTGCTCACTAGGAAAAGCCTGAACCACCATGAACAAAAGCAATTTCGAGGATAAGAAAATTACAAACGAAAATATGCCACAGAAGTTCAATGTGAAAACAGCAGGAAGTACGACTACTATAGTGAATGAATTTGAGATGAAAAACTTTTAAAATCGTTGCGAGTACAAAAAAATGATCAACACGGGAAAGTTGCATGTTTACATCAGCTTTCCACCGGTATATCACTTGCTCAATTTCGATGAGTGGGTGGAGAGCTACAAGTAGTGGATGGAGATCTACGAGCAAAAAAACATGTGAAAAGCAGAGTGAAGTTCAGGTACACGCGATGAGAAGTTCAGGTTCTTCACGCGGTGCATTTTCGAAGAATGTGTTTCATGATAAAGGCAGAACAAGTGATCTCTCCGTTTTCGGAATTACATGAAAACGGCTAGGAATCAGAGAAAACCATCAACATGAAAAAGTTTCACATTTTCCGTAGCTTTTCAGCGGTATATTATTTGCCTCATTCCGATGAAGTTTGTAGAAATTACGGGGAAAATACGTTTTTATCCATTTTCAAAACTGACTTAAAACCGTAAGGAATTGGGAGAAACAATATATACAAAAAAGTTTTGCATTTGTTCGAGCTTTCCAACGCCATATCATTTGCTGCATTCGGACGCATGGTTAAAAAATGAGCTCGAAAGTACGAACTCGGTAGGACTTGTACCGTTTTCTAAATTACTTTTAAACCGTTCAAAATTAGAAAAAACTTTTAACATAAAAAAGTAGCGCATTTTCATAAGCTTTCCAATGCCATATTATTTGTCTCAATTGGATTAGCCATTTAGAAATGGCATCGAAAATACAAACTCGGGTGTTCGGTTTGCGAAATTTTACGCTTTGTTAAATTACTCTTTAACCATAGGGAAGTAGAGAAAACATTCAATATGTGGAAGGAGCGGTTTTGCAGCAGCTTTCCAACGCCATATTATATGCCTCATTCCGATAAACGGTTTAGAAATGCGATCGAAAATATGATTCACATTTTTTGTGTGAAGAAAAAACGGTTTTCAAAACTGCTCTTAAACCGCTTGCATTTTGCCAAAATTTCAAGTTGGGTCATGACACTGGTGTCCATAGCTTTCCAACGGTATATCGCAAGCCCCATTTGGGCAGTGTTGACGGAAGTTCAACCTAGTTCACAGGGAAGTTCAACGTACTACTAGCGGGGCAGGTCAGGTTGTGATCAGAAATTATTTCTATCTCGTGATCAGAATAGTGTTTATGTGTGTATATATATATTCTGATCACAACCTGAACTGCCTGAGTAACGCGCCTGGACTTCCCTCTGTACGAACCCGACATTCGGGCTATCTTTGCAACCGTGGCTTCCCCTGTGAATTATTCTATTTAGTCGTGTTCTGTATGATGTTAGTGTAATCTAGGAACATTTTTTTAGCAACTAAATACCGGTTTTAAATAGGAATCTCGCTCGTTGGCGGATTTTGCTCTCGACTCGTGATGAAATTGCGTTTTGTGCAATTTTACTGCCTGAGTTGTTCGACCTGAACTTCTCCCAGTGCTAGGTTGAACTTCTGCCAACATTGCCCAAACGGGGCTTCCGATATACCGTTGGAAAGCTATGGACATCAGTATCATGAACCAAGTTAAATTTTTGGCAAAATATAAGCGATTTAAGAGCAGTTTTGAAAACCGTTTTCCCTCATACAAAAAACATGAATCGTATTTTCGATCGCATTTTTAAACCATTTATCAGAATGAGGCAAACAATATGGCCTTGGAAAGCTGCTGCAAAACCGCTCCTTCCACATGTTGAAAGTTTTCTCTAATTCCCTATGGATAAAGAGTAATTTGGAAAATCGTAGAATTTCGCAAACAGAACACCCGAGTTCGTATTTTCGATGCCATTTCTAAATGTCTAATGTAATTGAGGCAAATAATATGGCGTTGGAAAGATTATGAAAATGCACTACCTTTTCATGTTAAAAGTTTTTTCTAATTTTGAACGGTTCAAAAGTAGTTTAGAAAACGATACAAGTTCCACCGAGTTCGTATTTTCGAGCTAATTTTTAAACCTTACGTCCGAATGCAACAAATTATATGGCGTTGGAAAGCTTGTACAAATGCGAAACTTTTTTGTATATATTGTTTCTCCCAATTCCTTATGGTTTTAAGTCAATTTTGAAAATGACTAGAAACGTATTTTTCCCGTAATTTCTGCAAACTTTATCGGAATGAGGCAAATAATATACCGCTGAAAAGCTACGGAAAATGCGAAACTTTTTCAAGTTGATGGTTTTCTCTATGATTCCTAGCCATTTTCAAGTAATTTAGAAAATGGCGAGATCATTCGTTCTGCCTTTATCGCGAAACTGATTCTTCGAAAATGCACCGCGTGAAGAACCTGAACTTCTCGGCGCGTGTACCTGAACTTCACTCTGTTTTTCACGTGATTTTTTTTCTCGTAGCTCTCCATCCACTCACCAGAATTGAGCAAGTGATATACTAATGGAAAACTGATGTAAACAAGCAACTTTCCCGTGTTGATCACTTTTTCATACTCGCGATGGTTTTAAAAGTTTTACATCTGAAATTCATTCAATGTAGTAGTTGAACTTCCTGTTGTTTTCACGTTGAACTTCTGTGACGTATTTTCGTTTGTAATTTGTCATCCATTTCGTCAGTGTTACACAAATGATATTCCTTTTGTACAAACCTCTCTCACAATAATTTTTAAACTTTCTCCGACTAAGGTCTTGAATTTATAACGACAAAAAATTTGGACCTTGCCTTGTAATTAATTTTTCTCATATTAAACACATACCATGTAGTACATGAACTCTTTCCTTTTTTACGAGTTGATTTTTTTATTTTATTTTTGAAATCAAATTGCTCCAAATAATAACTAAACTTATTTGTGGATTGAGATAATTACTTTAAAACACATTTTTTTCTTTTTTGTGTTTCCGAACATTGGAAATACAAGGTGAACCTCTCTCGCAACAATTTTTGAACTTCTCTGGACAGACGACTTGAACTTCTTTCAACAAACCTTTTAAGATTTTATTTTTCTATAATTTTATTCTCATCTGAAATGCATTCCTTACAGTACTTGAATTTCTCGTTGTTTTCACTTTGAACTTCTTTTAACGGATAAGAATTTTTTTAACCTCCCGTTGTTTTCATCTTGAACTTCTGTAATGTATTTTGGTTCAACCTCTCGCACAAGAATTTTTGAACTTTCTCGGGCCGAGCAGTTGAACTTCTAGCAACAAAACTTTCGGCCTTTGCTTTCCATTCTTTTTTTCATACAAATGCACACCGCATAGTACATAAACTTTTTGGAGTTATCAAACCAAACTTCTCTCGGTTACGTGAAAATGTCTGAGTTTTTTATAGACATTGAACCACTCTACCTTTTTTACTTGAACATCATTTGTGTATTTTTTTTAGAAATGTGAAAATGGAGGTTTTTTAGAAACATCGAACTTCTTCGTTATTTCGAATTGAACTTATTTGTTTTATTCTTTAGGAACTGAAAAAAATCATTTTTTCAAATAAATATCAAACTGCTCCGCCTTTTCCAATTGAACTTCTTGGTTATATTCATTAGTAACAAGAAAACCTGATTTTTTTGATATGAATTGGACTTCTCAGTTTTTTCAAATTGAACTTCTTGATTTTTAATCTTTAGTGTTGGGGAAATCTTAGTTTTTTTATAAACATCAAATAGCTTCATTTTTTACTCCGGACTTCTTGCTGTTATTAATTAGTAACGGGAAAAGTCCTAGTTATGTAATAAATATTGAACCACTTAATTATCTCATTTTGAACTTCTAGGTCTTTTTGAAAAGAGGGAAATCGGCTTTTCTATAAACTTTTTGAGTGGCTCGGTTTTTTATTTGACCTTCTTGTTATTATAATAAATATTTGTACTTCTCCGTTATTTAAATTTGAACCTCTATGTTTTTCTGTAGAAACATAGAAAATCTATTTTCTCTACAAATTTTGAGCTTCTCTATTTTTCTAAATTGAACTAGTTTGTTTATTCTTTAGTAACATGGAAAATACTAACTTTGGAATAAATGTCGAACCTATTCGTTATTTAAATTTGAAGTCTTGTTTTTAGTAAACATTGACCACTCCGTTATTTTAATTTGAACTTCTAGATTTTTTATGGAAATGGGGAAAAATCATTCTTTTTATAAACCTTTTCAATTGGTATGTTAATTTAATTCAAACTTGTTGGTATTTAACGGTTTATAAAAATCTGAGTTTAACCCATAACATTTTCTTCGAACTCTCCATGGGAAAACGTTTTGTATGACCATAACATTTTCTAGTTTTTATCGGTTTATAATAATGAGGAAATTCATGGGAAAATGTTTTGTATGCCCATAACATTTTCTTCGAACTCTCCAATTTTACTAAATTTGAACTTCCAGAGTTTAACCTATTTTTGTAGGTGATGCTTCTTTTCTTCTTAGTATACAAACATTGGAGTATGATCTTTTTGTTTATTCAATATATGAGCTTCTCTATTAACTTTACGTGAACTTTTTGTTTTATTTTTTCCGCATGTGAATTTTCATAGATGAACTTTTTACTTTATTATTTATTTTGAACTTTCGTTTATAGAATATACAAAGTTCTTCCTTTTTTACATAGATGTTTTTAAAACACATCCATTGTAACCGATAGAGCGCTCGGACAAACACACACACACACACACACCTACCGCGGTGTAGTCGCCCATTACGAAATTTATGGTCTTTTTCAACAACAATGCCTGAACTTTCTGGGAGTTATTTTTGAAATGCGTGACTCCAATCATTTTTTTGGAGTGGTTTTTGAAATGCGTCACTCCAATAATTTTTTTGAACCGCGCTGATGTGTATCTTTATTAGAAAATTAATTATATAGGTATTAGAGTATTAGACTAACAGTAGTGTGCATTGACTCATGTTCGTAATTGTAGACATTGCTCACTTAAAAAATCTCTTGAACAAATTTTGCCACTTGTTAACTTGATCCTTTTGACCATATATGTGAACTTGTATTGAGTGCCAAGAGAGCTCTAAAAGAGTCATATTTATTTCTTTTTTATTTTACAAACATGAATTACAGTACAAACTATGTAGGTGCCTAGCAATAACTTCTCACCTTTTGTCCTTCTGTCCTCGGTGAAATGGCCTAGGCGGCCCCTTCTTTCTTCCGATGTAATTATCCTTTTAACATACTTGTATACATCTTTAGGTCGTAATTCTGAACTTAGAAACTTCTAAAACATGAACTTTAGGAATAAACATGCAGCGTACACCAAACTATTACACACAATAATACTGAGTACAGAAACACAAAAATACGTAGTACATCACACTAGTACACAGTATAGGCATCTAAAAAATAGAGAGTACATGCCCCAAGCACCACTGCACGCACACTCCAGCCAGCATATGCACGGCTTGTACATGTACAGTATAGCTAGCAGCTCGTTCAACTAAAGAACATCAAATACCTGATGCTTCTCTGTGCTTGTTTCAAAGAAACAAAAGAGGTCATATTGGACCTTGCGTCCTTGCATCCGACCCAGCTGGACATGGAGCTCGGGTGGACGTGCAATCCGACGGGGTTTGGCGACACTGCCTCAAGTCTGTGCGCAGCATCAAAGGCGACCCGCAGTCCTCTGTGAGGCTGACCCTCACTGTCTCTGGCTCTCCTCTTCATAGTCGAACTTTAGCTGCGCGTACACATACTTGGATAGGATTAAATATGAAGTTGAAGAGAGGAGCAGGAGGTCAGAGTTGGCTGACGGTTTGCGCACACATGCGGCAGGTGGAGTGGTAGACACATTTGGACCCCTAAAAATCAACACATTGGACTCAACCATACTAACTACTACAGAAAATGGTGGTTTTGCAGAGTCTACAAGGCAAGTCAACCTTTTGTGAAGAAGAATAGTAACAGAAAGAGCACGCCTCCTGCCGGGCTTCATAGAGGAATATCAGGCTGGCGAGGTGGAGGTTGGAGAAGAAGTTCAACCAGAGGAGGGGAAGTCGTCCAGGTGAGTGGGAGGTGCGCCGATGAGGGGCAGCGTGCTGGCCAGACGCGGGGCGATGTGAGATCATGGGATCAGGGCGTGCGGCCTTGCCGACGATGGGGGCTTGGGGGCGTGGGCCCTTTGCGGCAGCGCACGGGACTGCTCGCATCGACGACTGGTGCCTGTTTGTTGGGAAGTTGGTTGGCAGCGGCTGCTCGGGGTTGTTGAGGGAGATGGCGAGTGGGGAGGATGGTGGCGTGGCGACTAGTGTGGTGGATGGTGGCGGCGGCTGGCGGGGTTGATGGCGGCGGTGACTGTTGAGGTTGATGGTGGCGACACTGGATCGGGTGGATCCAGCGGGTCGTGCGTCGGCGTGGTGGGCGGCGGGGATGTGGTAGGAGGCAGGTGGAGGGGACACGAGAGGAGGCCTGCGGTGGCGGAGGGTCAGCGGGAGGAGGCCTGCAGCGGTCGAGATCCGGTGACGAAAGGATTACGGTGCAGGTTGAAGACGAAGAAGGCAGTTCGTGGGTGGGGTATAGGGCCGGTCCGTTGCTCTTCTTTTTATGGATCGGGATCTCAGGAACATCTCATCGGGCCCTATATAGGGCTGTTGTGATCCAAATAACTATTCTGATTCCATGAACTGGGAATGTATATATGAATTTATGTCCTCTACAACATTCACTTATAGTTTTTTCTTCAAGTTGATCTTTCTGCTAAATGAATGTGATCGGACCTTTCCCCCTCTATGCTATACTCAATCCAGTCTGTTCACAAATTCTTCAAGTGCGTTCTATTTGAAACCCGTTCAAAATCTTCACTGTGTTCTTGTCAGCTGAAGAATCTGCTAACGAAACTTTAAAATATTCTAATATGAATTTTCGTCTGTTGCCGCCTAAACCGTTCCACATCCCACGATAATATTTATCTATTCACCCACGATCACTCACGATCTCCACCTCTCTGTACGTGGGTGACACATGTCATAAGGATGAGAAGTGTTAGGGGCACGTTCGTCCATTTTCCTCGGGCGAGCGGTTTTTCACCTCGGCTATAAATACCTCTCACCCTCCTCATACTGTTTTTACTCCGCTCGACCTCACTCCCTCGCTCGAGCTCTCAAAACCTAGCACCACCGATATTTCCATCGTTGCCAGTGAGGAAGAGCTTCGCTGCCTCGACTTCGTCGCCGTCGTACTCGCGCCGACCGTGGATTTCTTCACTCCGCCGCCGCCGTAGCTATCTTCCTCTGCCAAGTTAGGGCGTGGAAGATCTGGACTGACGAACTTCCAATATACATTCCCAGTTCATGGTGTTCTTCGTCAAGGGTAATTAAAAGCTACTTTTACTGCCCTTATTGATTCCAGTGATTTCTTCAAAATCTTCAAAAGGTGTTTATTCTTCAATCTTCACACTCTGAACACCTCATACAAACATCGGTTCTTGATTTGTTTCTCTAAGCCACATTTTCCTTCATGATTCCTTAATTGTGTGGATTTTCAATCTATACAACTCTGGAACCTAAGTCAAAGAACGCTTAGTGAAATTGCTCAAGACACATCTGGTCAAATTCCTCAAATTTGCTCTTATTTGCAAAAACTTCTCAGAATGCATATGACCTCTCCAAATTGTTCGCACCTATACTCTGTTCATAGGTACTCATGTCCGTTGCTGAATCACTAGGTTCTCATCAACTTAAATCATTTGCAGCGTTCCTCGAAGAAAGACTGCATACCTCTTCAGAAAACTCAATAGTTCAAAATCCTCACCTGAAGAAAATGGCAGATGGCAAGAAACCTCAGAAGGGAGGAAAGAAACTAGAAGTCAACACTGCGGTTGAGATTCCTGATGACATCTATGCAGGATACTGCACTCCTCCTCATGAAACAAAGAATGAGCGCAAAGTGTGCATTCAGAAGATAGAGAGGAGATGGGCCAAAGAATGGAGGGAGTCATATATGTGACTCCCAAGTACATGAAGAAATTCGCTGTACACCCTCCATGCCCAAGACCTCCATTGGCACTAGGCCAAGTTGCTGATCCCTCTAGCATCAGAAGAGGTGAGGAATTTCCTGCTGAATGGGCAAAGCGTCAAGCTAAACGGGCCAAAATGGCAAAAGAGGCAGTGAAGAAATTCAATGAAGACTCTGCTGCTGCTGCTGCCATTGCTGAGGCCTCTGCTAGCAAGCCCAAGAAGGCTATGCCTAAGAAGCCCGCACATAATCCCAGTGCTTCTTCAATGCCCTCACAGCCAAGCTCCTCAGCTATGCCCTCATGGCCCAGTTCTGCTAAGCCCTCACAGCCAATTCCTCAAGCTGCCCCAGTTCCTCAAGCTCCAAAACCCTCAGCTTCTCCGGCAAAGTCCTCAGCACCTGTGCATATTGCCTCGTGTCAAAGGACCACAGGCAAATCAATTGCCTCAGGAGACTCAGCAAGTTCTTTAGCTCCTCTGCATTCCTCAACAGGCCCCACATTGCTGAAGACTAAGGCCACTGCTGGATGAGGCACTAGACCAAGTCCTCAAAAGAAGCAAGTCACCTTCCAAGTACCGTCCTCTGATGATGAAGCTGATGATGATGAACTCGCCGAAATCATCAGAGACAGGCAAGAAAGGGCCGCTAGAGCCAAAGGCACAAATGTTCCATTGATGTTGGATCCAAAGCTGATCCTTGACTTCATTGATCTCTGGCACAAGGACCCCAACACACCTATGCCTGACTTCAAGCTCACTCCTGGCCAAAGTCACATGCTGACCGCCTTCATTGGCAAAGAAAAATGGAAGTTTGAGAATGCCAGGCAATTGAAGAAAGCTCAATACAAAAAGGAGCGCTTTCTAAGAAAAACGTTGTCAATATGACAACTGATGAACTTGTTGCTATACAAACTGAGATCAAAGGACTCAATGATGAATTCAACGTCTACCGCATAGATTGGCTTGGAGCCAAAGTCAGATTAGTGAAGTTGGCTAAGAAATTTACTTCAAAAGCTGAATCTCCTCAGGCCGGAGCATCTGCTCATTCGACTGAAGAACATGCCAACACCGCTGATCAAAATCAGGCTGCTGAAGAAAATGAGAGTACCAGGGCTGATGACTGCATTCCAGCCGCCGATGACATTGCTAGCGCAACCACTAGTGTTGCGCCGGAAGAACAAGCCAGGCCAGCTGAGGCATCAACCGCTGAGCCTGAAGAATCTGAACCAACCGGGCAAACTGAAACAGTTGTGCCTGAGGAAACTGAACCTATTTCCTCTGCTCCTCCTGCACCAACACCAAGTAGAGTTCTTCCTTCTGCATCAGAAGCGAAGAAAACCAGAGCTGCGGAGCGGGCAGTAGTGAAAAAGAGGAAATCATCTGCTTCGTCAAATTCTTCAGCACCGAAGAAGATGAAGACATTGACAAGCTCTTTTGAGAATCCCATAGATGTTGTTCCCGTTTCAAGCATGCCATCAAAGGAACTCGTTCCCTTTGGTGAAGATTATGAGATCCCAAGTAGATCTGATGAAGATGTTCCCTCTGCTACTTCTTCAGAGCAGTTGGACGAAGAAATTGAAGCGGATGATATCCCTTCAACCCTAGTCATCTCATCGCCTATGCCTCAGTTCACAACTGAAGAGGTAGGCGTTGAAGAATTAAATGAAGAAGATGAAGATGTGGACATTGGGTGCTCCACTCCATTGCTGAATGATGATTATTGGGATAGTTAGCACCCCAACTCTCCACTCTTCACACCTCTACAACAAATCCCCCAGTCCCCAATGCACACTGAAGTTCAAATGGGCTCTGCAGATCATCACTCCACTCCTTCCATTCATGAAGAAATTCCAGCCACTAGTGCTGATGTTAATGTCGATGAAGAATTGAAGACCCAGGCCGCTATTGAAGCAGAAACTGAAATTCCTCAGCCTATGGTTCCGGAGAACGTGATTCCTGAGGCTGTGGTGACTCTGACTGATACTCCTCAGCCCAAGCAAAAGAATCCCTTCTCTAAGAAGCAAACCTTCAAGGCTGATGACTTCTTCCATGAGCATGTGTTCTTCATAGATTACAACCCATATGACTCAGCTCGTCTTAGGAGGAAGCGTTTCTGGACTGCCAGCCAAGCAAACTTCTATTCTTCACTACTTTTTGATAAGGACAAAGTCTTCGACCATGAGCATATTCCTCATGTGGACATGGAATCACTGCCTTGCTTCACGCTAGTCCTCAGTGTTCTTCACGATGCTGAACTGCTTAACTTCTGCACAGATATATGTGATTGGAATGAAGAACTAATTCTTTAGTACTATGCAACGCTGCACATCACAGGAAATGCTAAAGATGTGAACTCTTGGGTATTGGACTGGATGATAGAGAATACTCGCTTCAAAGCACCGGCCTCTAAATTGCTTCATGCCCTGCCTGTCAGTCCTCCCCTTGAAGGTGCACGTTGTATATATCATGAACCTGAACTTACTGACCACTATATGCAAGTGTTGATGAAGCCGCTGAAGTCCGATCAAGCCTCAAGGACCAAATTCCTCATGAAGGAATTGCTGTATGTGCCACGGACTGTATATCGCATCTTGACCAAGACTTTGAGTCCAATCAAGGGCCACGACTCTAATGAAGAAGAGGTCATTGGCATCATGAAGAATCTGCTATTCAACATCATTCATGACATTCCTGTCAACTACCATGATTTCTTCATGAGGACTCTGGCCAATGTTGCGTTATCTCCATTTGAATTGAAGCCTTACAGTCCCTGGATTATGAGATTCCTCAGATCAAGGTCTTCAATTAACTACAAGCCTGATTTGCAGAATCACGTCAACTACTTGCCCCCAATAGAAGTCCTCAAGCAGACATTTTCCTAAGTTGATGAAAAGGGCAAGGCTACTGCTTTTATTGATGAAGGCACTCATCCATTGGATGGTCAGTTCTGCAAAGCTGCATCTTACTCCACCAATTATGACTCTGCCACTCATGACTCTGCCGCCAATGCCTCAGAGAAAAATCCTCAAGGCACAGCTCCCAGAGTGATGACTGGTCGTGAGATTCTCCTAAGTCTTCACCAGAAGGTTGACCACAACCACAAATGGGTTAAGCATCAGTTTGGTTCCATTATTCACAACATGACTGCTACACACAATGCAGTGAAGAAGAACCACTTCTACCTCCATGAAGTATTCAATCGCACCTTGGCTGTTCTGTCTCATCTTTATGCTGAAGAAGATCTGAAGCAAATGGGCTTCAAGCAGGACTTTGACTGGTCTCAGCCACCGCCAAAGAAATTCAAGAAAATGAAAGTTCCTTCCTTGGTGAGTGAGGGAGTCCTGGACTAAGGGGTCCTTGGGCGTCCGGCCTGTTATCCATGGGCTGGACTGATGGGCTGTGAAGACATGAAGGCCGAAGACTGTACCTGTGTCCGGATTGAACTCTCCTGGGTGTGGAAGGCAAGTTTGGTGACCGACTATGAAGATTCCTTCTTATGTAACCGAATCTATGTAACCCTAGATTCCCTCCCCGGTGTCTATATAAACCAGAGGGGTTAGTCCGGAAAGGATATATTCATTACCATAGTCATACAGGCTAGGCTCCTAGGGTTTAGCCATTACGATCTCGTGGTAGTAAACTCTTGTAATACTCATATTCATCAAGATTAATCAAGCAGGACATAGGGTATTACCTCCATAGAGAGGGCCCGAACCTGGGTAAACATCGTGTCCCCCGTCTCCTGTTACCATCGATCCTAGACGCACAGTTCGGGACCCCCTACCCGAGATCCTCCGGTTTTGAAACCTACATTGGTGCTTTCATTGAGAATTCCACTGTGCTGTCGACGAAAGGCTCGATGGCTCGCCTTGTCCTTAAAGACAACACCACCTCCGGGGGAGCTCTGGCCCCAGGCCAAACCCTCCGGCTGGGCGGCTTTACTATGATCGCCCGTTCAGCCGTTGAGCCGACGATGACCTCTCGGGCCATCGAAAACCCCCTTCGCATCAACTCCGAGCACTCCAAGCAGATGGATCCAACGGAGTTTTCATCTTTGAACGAACTCCTAGATCGCATCATCGCTTTGGGAATAGCCACAGACTACGATCAGATCGGGCCTAAAACCGATCAAGGAGAAATCGAGACCCTACCGGTCACCCACCAGATTGTGGTAGTCATGGAGCAAGACAGCGAGTCTTCTTCTATACCAAAGACGGACTATGTTCGGATCATCGATCAGGAAGAGCCAGATACTCACCCGTGAAAGGACGTGACCAGCCTCCAAACAAAGCATCGGACGACGGTCCTAAACAATCAGAAGATATTCCGGAACCCAGACTGTTAAGCCCGAAAGGTCGTCAGACTCCGGATAATCGGTCAGGTCGGGGCTCAGATTTAATTCCACCCACCCACCTGGACAGATGCTCTCATGAGCATAAAACAGCAGCCTCAGGAAATGGTCCACCACTTCTGGGCCAGATTCCTCCTTGTCAAAGACAAGGTAAAAGATTGTCGTGACGAGGACGCAATATCAGCGTTCTGCAACAATTGCCCGGACGAAGGAATTCTCAATGCCATCAATCGCTGCCGCATACTGAAATTCGCTAACTTAGCAACCATCGTACAAAAGTACAACGCGATGGAGAGCGCCTGGAAAACTCAGGCAGCTCGCTGGGAACCGTCAGTCCCAACTCAACTCTCCCTATAGGCGAAAAGGGCACACCCTCGTGGCGCGCCCAGTCCAACAATCAAGAAACACAAAACCGCTATGCGGCACGGCACCGTTCTGATGGCGTGGCTCGATGGCCCATGCAAAATACATACAGCACCAGATACCGTGGCAACCCACAGCCTTAGAGCATGTTGGATACTACGACAGGTAGCCAAGAGCAGCGAGGACATCCTTATCAAGGATGACCCAGAACGACATCCCCAAGAGGACGATAACTCAAGAGTATTGACGGTCTTTGAGACATTCGCTTCAAACAACAAGCACAAAAGGGCGCTTCGCGAGCTCACCGAAGTCTGCCAAATTGCTGAAATGAACCCCTGGAACAACACGACTATAACATTCAATGCCGGTGACGAACCAAAGTACAGAACAGTATGAGCGGCATCCGCATTAGTCCTCAGTCCCATCGTGGACAGGTTTCAACTTACCAAGGTCCTCATGGACGGCGACATCGGACTAAACCTCATTTATGAGGACACACTCCATAAAATGGAAATAGACAAGAGCCGCATCAAGCAAAGTAACACAACCTTCCTAGGAATTATTCCCAGTCGGGAGGCGCAGCGCACGGGCAAAATCACACTTGATGTAGTATCCGGCACACCGGAGAACTATCGGTCCAAAGAAATAACTTTCCAAGTGGCCCCTTCCAGCAGCGGATATCACGCCCTGTTGGGGCGGGACGCTTTTACACGCTTTTAGGCCATACCCCATTATGGGTATATGAAGCTCAAAATGCCTGGACCAAAAGGTATAATCACTCTCGTCAGTGATCCGGACATAGCACTCCGCACTGAAAACTAAACCGCATCCCTGGCACTGGAGGCGCTATCTGAAGCCCTCGCGGCCGAAGAATTAACCGCACTACGCTTCACGGTGGACAGGGACGACGTGATCCTCGACAAAAGGCCCTAAATCCACATCCTTCAAACTAGCAGAAAAAATAGTCAAATTCCAGGTCCACCCAACGGACCCCAAGAAGACAGCATCTATCGGAGCTCAACTGAACCCGACAGTTGACACCACACTACGAGAATTCCTGCGCAAAAACGGGGACATATTCACCTGGCACCCATCATATATGCCAGGGATCCCAAGCGAGCGGGCCGAACATAGCCTCAATATATTAAAGGGATTTAAACCGGTCTAGCAAACACTGCGGTGCTTTTAAGCAACATGCCATGGGTGAGGAGCTAGCAAAACTCATCGAGGCCAGATTCATTAGAGAAATCAAACATCCGGGCTGGCTGGCAAACCTGGTGATGGTACCAAAGAAGGACAAATCCTGGCGCATGTGTGTCGATTTCAAAGACCTCAACAAGGCTTGCCCTAAGGATCCCTTCCCCCTCCCCTGCATTGATCAACTCATCGATGCCACGGCAGCACACGACTTACTGTGTTTCCTCGATGCATATACCGGATACCATCAAATCAAAATGAAGGAGTCTGATCAAGCCGCAACAACATTTATCACCCCATATGGGCCATTCTTCTTCAACACCATGCCCTTTTGGCTCAAGAACGCCGGCGCCACATACCAACGCATGATTCAAACATGCCTGGAGAAACAAATCGGCAAAACGGTAGAAGCTTACGTCGATGACGTCGTCATCAAAACTAGGCACGTCGAAACACTAATAGACCACTTACGTCTTACATTCGATAACCTCCGGGCGTATGGCATTAAGCTCAACCCGGAAAAGTGTTTCTTCGGCGTCCCCACTGGAAAACTGCTGGGCTTCATCGTTTCCAATAGAGGAATCGAAGCAAATCCAGCTAAAATACGAGCCCTGTCACATTTGGCTACACCAACAGACCTCAAAGAGGTCGAAAAGCTAGCTGGATGCGTAGCAGCGCTAAGCCGCTTTATCTCCAGATTAGGAGAAAAGGCACTACCACTCTATCCCCTCTTACGACGCACTGATAACTTCGAATGGACAAACACGGCAACTGCCGGACTGGAGGAAATAAAGGCCCTCCTAGCAAGCAAACCAATCCTGGCCGCACCAAACAATGGCGAGCCCATGTTGTTATACATATTGGCAACACATCAGGTGGTGAGCGCCGTGCTCGTTGTCGAACGAGAACAGGACGGACACAAATTTCCGCTCCAAAAACTAGTATACTACATATCAACTGTCCTCACGCCATGCAAATCCCGGTACCCCCACTACCAAAAGATAGCATACGCGGTCTTCATGGCATCCCGCAAGCTACGACACTACTTCCAGGAGTGTTCAATCACGGTGGCTTCCGAGGTCCCACTCAAGGACATAATAAACAACCGCGATGCCACGGGATGGATCGTCAAATGGGCCATAGAGCTACTTCCATTCGACATAACATACAAGCCACGACGAGCCATCAAATCCCAAGTACTGGCCGACTTCATCGCCGAATGGACAGAGGTCGAACTCCCTAAGGAGTACGACGCATATTCCAATTGGGTTATGTATTTTGACGGCTCCAAAATGTTGGCGGGGCTGGGAGCGGGATTCGTGTTAACCTCCCCCACTGGAGACGTCGTCTAGTATGTACTCCAAATATTATACATAGACTCTAACAACGCAGCCGAATACGAGGCCCTACTACATGGTCTTCGGATGGCCATATCCATGGGCATACAACGCATGGAGGTGCACGGGGACTCGAACCTCGCCATATCTCAAATAAACGGCGACTTTGACGCCAAAGATCCAAAGATGGCAGCTTATCATAATGCCATATTAAAAAGGGCAAATTGATTTTATACCCTTAGTTGTGTCCCCCTTGGCAGGTTTGCCCCTAGTTTCGGAAAACACTTGTTCTTGTCCAACTCACTTTGGTTTTCTTATGCTTTTGCCCTTCCGGCACGGTTCCGTCTAGTCAGCACCGTTTGACCGCTACCGGCGCTAGTTTTTGGACATTTTTACCCCTCTTGCGGATAACACTCAGTACCCCTTCGTCCTCAGCCAGCTCGCGTGAAAAACAGAGGGAGGGAAGGCACAGCAAGTTTGGAGGGGGAAGCGGGAAGCGGGAGAGAAAGGAGCGGTGCACATGGCGAGCTCGGGCTCGTCCAACTTCTCACCGGCGACCGAAGAGGTAAGTAGTCCCTTGAATCTATGAATTTGGTGCTCCTACACAACATCCCACTTGAATCTAGGGATTTCTAGGGTTTGTGACATTTGGAGGAAATTTTAGCTTTGTTTTAGGTCGATGGGGTCGGAATTGTGCAACATTCATCGGAGTTTTATCTTCCCGACGAGTCCTATTCTGGCTTGGAGTTTTTGTCGAAGCATCGCTGCCCTGGCCATGGCCTTGTCCCTGCCCGTCGTGTATCATGGGGAGGAGCTAGCAGTGGCCGCCATTTTTTAGGTTGTCCATTAGATGTAAGTTTTTGTGAATTTGTGATAGATTTAGTTTTTGTTGATTTGTACTCTCTAATGTTGATTACTCTGACTTGCAATTAGTTACCAGAAGAGTGTGAATGGGTGGTGTGGGTTGACCCAGCTCCTCCATTGCGTGTTGCCCTTGCTTTTGAAGACTTGCACGCAGAGGTTGAAGGCAGTTGGATCAAATGTCACCATCTGAAGAAGGAAAACATGGAGCTGGCAAGGAAGAACATGGCTTTGAAGAAGAAACTTAGAGAGAGAGATGAGATGTTGCTGGTGTGGGCATTGCTGTTAATTGGAATTGTTATGTTTGTTGTACTGGTATGGTAGATGTAGTTTATCGATGTATCTGAAGTGAAGATGTTGATGGAACCCTACTTTGTTTGATGTAACTTTGCAGTTGCAGTTGAATTGATGTCACTTTATTAGATGTAACCCTAGTTGAAGACAAATCTTATGTGATGTCCAAATGTGGATGGTAGATGAAGATTTGTCGTCGACGACGTCGACGACAAATCTTATGTGATGAGTCCAAGTATGGATGGTAGATGAACATTTGTCGTCGACAACGAATCTTATGTGATGAGTCCAAATGTGGATGGTAGATGAAGATCAAATCTTATGTGATGAGTCCAAATGTGGATGGTATATGAAGATTTTTCATCGACATCGTCGAGGATAAATCTAAATGAGACCAAATGTGGATGGTGTAGAAACACATCAACATGAAGTTGAACAACAAAATAGTGATGGACAAGGGAGATAACATCAAGCAGCAAACAGTAAATTGCCTTACAAACATTAAGCAAGTGCATAATAGCCAGTGCATTAAGCACTCAGAAGTTCACATAGTCAAGTGCACAGATCAACATCTAGTTCATAACAGCATCAAAACAAATAGATCACAATACTTAAACATCTAGAACTTTAATTTTTTGCTCCCGGTGTTCTTGGCTGGGTTTGGAGCTTCCCTTGCCTTGCTTCTAGTGTTCTTAGCTGGGTTAGGGGCAGTGGGTGGAGCTTCAAATGCTACTGGTGCTTTCTTTGAAGGAGAAATAACCTTGCTGTCAACACTGCTTCCAGTAGCTGAGCAAAATGTATTTGCTGGTTGCACCCCTCCACCTCTCTTCTCTTTCACACAATTTGGAGAAGCTCCTCTATCTGCTGCTCTTTTGTAGTTTTTCCTAGGGCTAAAACAATTGCAAACATGTCACAATTTGTAAGGTATCCATTAAGATGAGATTTATGGATTTGGGAATTGGACATACCTTACTACACTTTCTTGTGTAGATGCTTCATGTGATGGTTCCTTTGGTGGTGGCATTTGCTGCTGGACAACATCAGGTATTGGCTCATCCTCATCCTCATCTTGCACTTCTGCTTTTGCTGGCTCATTAGCTGTAGGATGATCATCTGCATTTCCAGCACCCCAATGTTCTTCTTCTCCAAATGCTGGATCTACAGATTGTGTGCATCCCTTGGCTTGGTGTCCATATCTTCCACACCTCTTGCACTTCTTCTTCCTAGGCCCAAGGCCCTTTCCTTCACTGCTAGCTCTAATCCTCTGCTTTCTGGGCCTTCCTGGTGCTTGCTTCTGAACAGGAGCACATAATTTGAAACCAGGATCTACAGTGTCCCACTGTTGCTTGCCTTCCAAAGCAGGTAGGTTTTCAGCATATGTAGCTTTGAACATCTCAACAAAGTAGTACTTATGGACATACTTGTCAATAGCACTAGCATCACCTCTTAGAGCAGTGATAAAGAAAAGAGCATGGATGCATGGCTTACCAGTGACCTGCCACTGTCTACAACTGCAAGTCCATTTTTCCAGGTCTACTGGGTACCTCCATTCTTTCTTCTCTCTATCTAGTGCAGTTACCTCAGCTTCTGTTGGGCTTCTCCTAACAATAGTCATCTCCAAACCTTTAGTTTTCTCCATTAATGTCTTCATTACTGCTGGTAAGATGTAGTGGCCAATGAAATGGTCAATGCAAATTCTTTTTCTTAAGTCAAACTTCTCCATAATATATTGCCTAATCTTGTCCAGTAGGTCCACTAAGTGTAGGCCCTTGTATTTCTTGATTCTGGAGTTGAATGATTCAGCAAGGTTGTTGTTAACATAGTCAACTTTGCTAAACTCAGTGAAACTTGCTCTAGCCCAGATTTTTGTGTGGTGCTGCTCAAGATATTCCTTTACTTTTGGTCTGCTCTTCAGCTGGTTCAGATGAAAGTTGTGCTTCTTAATGTTGTAAGTTAGTGAGCAAGGCCATAGATTGTCATCATAAAATTTTCCTTTGAATTTCTTGCTGAAATTTTGGGCAAGATGCCTCATACACTCTTTGTGCTCCACTCCTGGGTAAACATCATCAACAACACTCTCCAGTCCTTTGCAAGCATCAGTATGTATGACTAAACCTTTAGGGTGTCCTATTGCTTCATTAAGGTTTTTGAAAAACCAAGTCCAGCTCTCAGTTGACTCCACCTCAAGAACACCATATGCAACAGGAAATAACCAGTTATGAGCATCTAGAGCACATGCTTCTACAAGTTAGCCCCCAAACCTACCATGCAATGCAGTTGCATCAACAGCCAAGTATGGCCTGCAACCCTCCAAGAACCCCTTTTGACAAGCTTTGAGGCATACAAAAACCCTTCTAAAACACTCCTTGTAGAATTTCTTTCCTTTTAACTTGTACTCCATTATGTGCTTGTCTATGTCAACAACACTTCCTGGTGATGCCCTCTCTACTTCAGCTTTGAATGCATAAAGTAACTGGAAACTATCACTGTACTTACCATAGATCTTGTCAAGTGCCATCTCCTTACCATAGTAACATTTGCTGTATGGCACCTCAAGACCATACTTCTCTAACAACCTGCCTTGAATTTCCTTCGTTCCAATCCCTGGATTTTTTCTAATCCAAGCCATAGAAGCATCTGCAATCCACCTTCTTTTTGCGGCTCTCAATCTCTGAGATCTATTCACACTAGGACATGTGTGAGGGTGGGGATTCACTTTGATCTGAAAATAAAGGGAAACAAATAGTCAGTCAGGATAATATTAGTAAAACAAATAGGCACATTTTAGTAAAAAAACACATTACTAAAACAGTACCTGAAACAGAGTGCTCCTCCTCATCAGAGATGCATGCAGCCTCCACTTACACCTCTCATAGGCACATTTCACAGTAAACCTAGTTGGGTCACTCTTAAGTGTAATGTACTCAGTTTCAGACTTGATTGAGAATGTTCCAACTGCATTCTTGCAATCAACTGCATTAGGAAAGACCACACCTTCCTCAATGGATGGATTATCTCTATCATACATCATTACAGGTCTATCCTCATCTGCATCCTCAAAAGCTCCCATGTCATTATCCTCTTGCCTCTCATCATCATCAGTATCTGAAAATTCTGCAGGAATGTACTCTTCATGTGTTGTATGCTCATCATTGTTGTGCTGGACATAACCTGGGTAAAGTTTCTCATCCTCATCATCAGATAAAATAGGTGCATCAGGCAGTGCCTCTTCCACAACTGGATCAGGCTGATTCTCTGGTCTATTAGTGCCACATTCAGCAGTAGTTGGAGTGGTACTTGCACTTGCTGCACTAGTTCTAGGAGCACTAGGAGTACTAGCAGCAGCTGTCCTGGATCCACATGGCCTACCCCTTTTCTACCCCCTATCCCTCCAGCAGTTTTTTCACACCTTTGTCCTCTCTTTCTCTGAATTACTGTTATTTCCAGATTACATGACCTTGTCTCTGCATTACTTGCAAACATCACACCTAACTCATCATCACACCGTAGAGGGTTCCAACACTCCTTTAAACTATCCCAATATCTAATTTCAACAGCATCAAACAATCCCCATGGATACTTGGCACAAATAGCAGCCCTAAAGTCATTAAATGACCTACTACTGCTATCCACAACTAATGGAAATGTGAATCTGCTCTCCTTTCCTTCCGTACCAGCAGAAACTATAACTGTCGTCTCCATTCTAACAGACAGAAAGAATGCAACATCTGGATCCATCCTACAATAATGAGCATACCATCTCCCATGAGCAATTGAACCAAATCTAGCCTAAAACTTATCTAAATCCACTAAGCATGAGTAGATCTGAGACTGAAACTTACCCCACCAGGATCTGACGTGCAGATGTGGTGCCCTCGCCGCCCTGACTGCCACCAAAGCCACCTTGAATGCCCTCCCGTGCCGATGCGGTGCTCTTGCCACCATCGACGATGCCACCACCGCCATTTCCACCATCCAATGGTGATGGGGATACCGTCTGGCCGTGCGCGCACCCACGGCCCTTGTGTTGCGATGTACCGCCCTCCCGTGCCGATGCAGTGCCCTTCTTGCGGCGGCCGCGGCCACCACCTAGGGTTTCTCCATCCTCCCCCATCGCCTGGCCTGGAAACATATGTGGTGCGAGGATTGGTTTGTGGATCTGGTGGTGAGCCGCCAATGGCGACTAGTGTTTCTGACGGGGGAAAGAGAGTGAGAATGGGGAATGATAGAGTGAGAGTGGGAATGAGTTGGTTAGGTCGACCGAGGGGCAAGCCGTGTCCAAAAACTAGCGGCGGTAGTGGTCAAACGGCACTGACTGGATGGAACCGTGACGGAAGGGCAAAAGCATAAGAAAACCAAACTGGTTCGGGCAAGAATGATGGTTTTCGGAAACTAGGGGCAAACCTGCCGAGGGGGGCACAACTAAGGGCACCAAATTAATTATCCCTATTAAAAATGTCGGCTCGGTTCGAAGGGCTTGAATTCCATCACGTCGCCCGAGAGAGTAACCAAGCGGAGGACGTCCTTGCTCGCATCGGCGCTAAGCGCGACCCCGTCCCACCCAACATCTTCCTGGAAAGGCTTTTCAAGCCATCCGTGGTGTGGCAAGGGGAGGGCAGCAACAATAGTCCAGATCCGAATACAACTCCAAATCCCAAACACACCGACAATATTGGGGGCTCAGCCAGCGAAGTAACACCGTCGGCCCATCTCACTATGGCAGTAATTGCTCCATGGACCGAACCTTTCTTGGCCTACATTAATAGGAAGGAGCTCCCCGAAGATCAGAATGAGGCCCGCCGCATTGTCCGGCGCTCGAAGGCCGACAAGGTTCACAACGGAGAGCTCTACAAGAGAAGTACCACCGGAGTACTTCAAAGATGTATCTCTGAAGAAGAGGGGAGACAACTTCTAGCGGAAATTCACGCCGGTCTCGATGGACACCACGCCACAGCTCGGACTCTTGTTAGCAAGGCCTTCCGTACTGGGTTTTATTGGCCGACAGCCCAAGCGGATGCACAGGACCTCGTCCAACGCTGCGTCGGATGCCAACTCTTTGCCAACCAAAGCCACATGCCCCCAACTGCCTTACATACTATCCCCATCACTTGGCCTTTCGCGGTCTGGGGACTGGATATGGTTGGACTCCTTAAAGGGGGAAGCCATAAGAAAAAATATCTACTGGTTATGGTGGACAAATTCACTATGTGTATAGAGGCTAAACCGGTCAAAACGGCTGAGTCCGGCCCCGTGATAGACTTCATATCCGGTGTTGTGCACCGCTATGGTGTCCCACACAGCATCATCAGCGACAACGGCTCTAATTTCACAACCGACGAGGTAAAAACCTGGTGTACTAATCTGGGTATTAAACTCGATTACGCCTTCGTCTACCACCCACAAACCAACGGTCAAGTCGAACGGGCCAACGGTCTTATTATGAGCGGCATTAAGCCCAGACTAGTGCGGTCTTTGAAAGAATTAGACAAGCACTGGGTTGAGGAGCTCGACTCCGTACTCCGGGTGCTACGGAGCACGCCCAACCGTACTATCGGATACACACCTTCTTCATGGTGTATGGCACAAAGGCCGTATTGCCCTGCGATATTATTCACGACTCACCTCGAGTGCGTATGTACGAAGAGAGAGAAGCCGAGCTTGATCGGCAGGACATCCTAGATGCCCCGGAGGAGGAACGCTATGTCGCAAAAGCCCGTTCAGCATTTTACCAATAGCAGGCTCGAAGATATCAAAACAGAGAAGTACGCGCCAAGACTTACAACGTTGGCGAACTTGTTCTGCGCCCGCCGGAGAACAAAAAGGACAAACTCAAGCCCAAATGGGAGGGTCGCTTCGTAATTGACAAAGTTCTCACCGGAGGTTCATACCGTCTTCGCGATGCATCAGACAATCGCCGTGAGCCGAACCCCTGGAACGCGGCCAGACTCCAAAGTTTCTATGCCTAGCGCCAAACCCCTTGTTTGTCTCCTCCTCCCCTGTAGTTTCCATTATTTTTTCTATCTTTTCCGATTACTTTCTTATTTTTCGCTTTAACGCTTTGGTACGGCTAGAGCGCACACCATTGACACATACATCTCTAAATATGTACGTCACTTTTACCTGGGGGCTTCTTGGACAGAGGTTCTTGTCATTCCTTGAGCATTAAGCTCTTCACATATGAGTTTTTCCATATGTACATTTTCTTTGCCACTATATGCATCGATATGACTTAAGTTTTGGCCAAGCTGTGTTGTCTGGCTCCTGTGCTTATGCCCGATGTTCCCATTAGTTCGGCTAGGGCATAAAGGGAGAACCTATGTGATTGTTACTGCCGGGTCATCCGGATGTGTACCTCAGACTGGGTGAAGCCGAAAGCTAGCGTTCTTAAGGGAATATTCGGTCGGTGAATTAAAGATGTTTTTAAACTCACTCCATTGTGCACCCCCAGAAGTTATACAAACTATGGTGCCCACATCACAATTCGGACATGTACATTAAATGCATGCACACCCAGGGAAAGGAATCCTTAACGGAACTATTCTCTCTGGAAGATGTTTCTTACGATATTAATATAATATAACATAGCTAGCCAGATACAACTAATCTGTTCTAGCAACTATGACCCCTACGCCTAGTTTTCCAGGCATACCCCGACCTATTCGGCCGCGATGGTATTCGGAAACACTCCGCACCTTCGGGTCCGGAGGTAGAAGCGAGAAGGTCTGCTGTAACGCCCTCGATGCGGCTATATCTCCCACGTGTCGAAGCACGACTTAGAGGCATAACCGCATTGAAAGCAATGTCGCAAGTGAGGTAATCTTCGCAAACAACGCATGTAATACATAAGGGAAAAGATACATAGTTGGCTTACAATTGCCACTTCACACAATTACATGAATAAAGCATTACAACATCCAAATACAATCAAGGTCCGACTACGGAACCAAAATAAAAGAAGAACCCCAAATGCGACAAAGGTCCCCAATCGACCCCAACTGGGCTCCATTACTGAACAACTAGAACGGAACAACACAAAGGACAAGATCTTCATCGAGCTCCTCCTGAGCTTGGTTGCGTCATCTGCACGGACTCATCGGCACCTGCAAGCTGGTTTTGGAAGTATCTGTGAGTCACGGGGACTCAGCAATCTCGCACCCTCGCGATCAAGACTATTTAAGCTTATGGGAAAGGTAAAGGTATGAGTTGGAGCTGCAGCAAGCGACTAGCATATATGGTGGCTAACATACGCAAATGAGAGCGAGAAGAGAAGGCAAAGCACGGTCGATAAAAGTATGACCAGGAAGTGGTCCTAGAACGACCTACGTCAAGCATAACTCCAACACCGTGTTCACTTCCCGGACTCCACCGAGAAGAGACCATCACGGTAACACACGCAGTTGACTCATTTTAATTAAGATAAGGTTCAAGTTATGTACAACCGGACATTAACAAATTCCCATCTACCCATAACCGCGGGCACGGCTTTCGAAAGTTCAAATCCCTGCAGGGGTGTCCCAACTTAGCCCATGACAAGCTCTCACGGTCAACGAAGGAATAGACCTCCTCCCGAGACATTCCGATCAGACTCGGTATCCCGGTTCTACAAGACATCCTCGACAATGGTAAAACAAGTCCAGCAAGACCGCCCAATGCGCCGACATCCTGATAGGAGCTGCACATATCTCGTTCTCAGGGCAACACCGTATGAACACTACGTATAGCTAAAACCAGCCCTCAAGTTTCCCTGAGGTGGCGCCGCAAGTGGCTCTAGTTTGGACCAACACTTAGACAAGCACTGGCCCGGGGGGTTAAAATAAAGATGACCCTCAGGATGCGCGACTCCCAAGGGAAAAAGGCTAGGTGGCAAATGGTAAAACCAAGGTTGGGCCTTGCTAGAGGAGTTTTATTCAAGGCAAACTGTCAAGGGGTTCCCATTATAACCCAACCGCGTAAGGAACACAAAATCCAGGAACATAACACCGATATGACGGAAACTAGGGCGACAAGAGTGGAACAAAACACCAGGCATAAGGCCGAGCCTTCCACCCTTTACCAAGTATATAGATGCATTAATTAAATAAGATATATTGTGATATCCCAACAAGTAAACATGTTCCAACAAGGAACAACATCTCCATGTTCCAACAAGGAACAAACTTCAATCTTCACCTGCAACTAACAACGCTATAAGAGGGGCTGAGCAACGCGGTGACATAGCCAAACAACGGTTTGCTAGGACAAGGTGGGTTAGAGGCTTGGTTCAACAATATGGAAGGCATGATAAGCAAGTGGTAGGTATCGCAGCATAGGCATAGCAAAAGAGCAAGCAACTAGCAAGCCAAGATAGAAGTGATTTCGAGGGTATGATCATCTTGCCTGAGATCCCGCAAGGAAGAAGAATGAGTCCATGAAGAAGACAAACAGACGTAGACGAACGGGTCCTCACAAACGCGACATTATCGGAACCAACCCGAAGAAGCAAACACCGGAAAGAAGGCAAACAACATAGTAAACAACCAACACATGAACATGGTATGATGCACAACCGAGTATGATGCATGTCCGGTTTAAATAAACATGGCATGGCAAAATGTACAAAACAATCCTACAAACTAAGTGGAGCTCAATATGCAATGAGTTGCATATTGACGAAACACCACATTCAAGTTATTTAGTTTCGATCTTGTTTATGTACCCAACAATATTAAATGTTGTTAAAACATGGCAAGAGGGTGAAGCAAAGTAAAACTACCTATCTAGTCAAGTTTAAATGAGGCCGGAAGCACCAAACAACATTTCCGGTAATTTCCCACATGCCTTAGTAATTTATTGCAACAACAATTTAAACATTTTAATTGTTGTTATCATGATGCGGATGGCATGTACAAGTTTATGCAATTTTATTAAAAGTTGACAAGAGCATTAAGAAGCATTTGTCACCGTGGCGGAAACAAAAGGGGTGCCACGACAACGATACCGGTAACTCGATTGAGATACCGATACAAAGGAGAAGTATGCGGATGCGTGCAAAAGATGGTGGGGCGCTCCCGGATTCCGGGTGTCCCACAAGTTGACGATGCTGACAAGGCAAAAGAGGGGCAACGTGCACTAACAATTCGAGCACGGAGCAAGCACGAGCATCTCATACATCACACATGCATTCGTTCACAGGCAGTCGTCTCGGGGTTATACCTTCGAAGCGTGCGAGCGGAACAGTACTCGTTCGGTGCAAAGTAGAGGAAGTAGCCATTCTCGCACGCTCTAGGGTCAGCGGTAGAGGTTCTCGCGATCTCAGCGATGGTAGTGGTACATGTTTATCGTTGCACAAGTTTCCGTAGACGTTCATGTCATCGATGTCGTGGTACTTGGGGTCTTCGGACTTTCCGGTCCCGTTCTTGCGACGGTAGTCGTTCACGTTCGTTCGGAGAGGTACTTGATGACCCCAACGTCTTCGGGGTGACGGTAATGGTACACACGACATCGGGGTACTTGTCGGTCCGGTCTTGGCGGCGTAGATGTACACGTTGTCGGGGTACTTGTCACATCATCGGGTGTAGTTGTACATGAGGGTCTTGACGAATCCGAAGGGGTACTTGACGAGTCCGGCCTTGGCGATTCAAGTTTCGTAGTGTCCTGGTGGCCGGCATCGCCGGATCTCGTGGATAGGAAGCTGGCGACGAAGCAATAGCGGCGGGCGTCAGGCCATGGGCGTCTCTGCCGAAGCCAAAACCATGATAGGGCAACCGGGGATGAGGCAGAGGAGCAATCAAGTGAAGGGGCGCCGGCTGGCATTGGACTCGGTGGCCTGCAGGTCCCTGGCGCCCAGACCTTCGTTGCTCAACATGGCGGCAAGGAGGAGTCTCTCCGGCGAGTTGTGGGTGGCCAATGCTCCAGGAGAGGCCACAGTCGGCTGGATTCGGTCGGAGGCGACGCCCTACAGCGCAGGGGCGAGGTGGTGGCGGCGGGAGCTTCGAGCTCGACTGGCTGTGGCCATGGAGGACGGCGGCGCTGAGGCGAGACGACGCGCGCATAGAGGCAGGCGCGAACCATGGGGATCGGGCGCGCGGGACTCTCAAGGCGAGGAGGAGGCCATGGATCGGGCGAGAGGAGGTCGAGCAGGGAGCGAGAGAGGAGGAGGCAGAGGAGATCGGGCGCTCTCCCTGGCGTCGATGTGTGGCGGTGGCACAGGAACGAGGGGGGAGAGATGGGGATCGAGAGAGAGCGTGGTGAGTGGCTAGGGTTATAGGCGTGGCTGGGCCTTGGGCCAAATGGACTGCGGGGAAGCAGGCCGGCCTGGCTGCTGAGCTCTCTTCTCTCACTCACTCTAAAGAAAGAAAAAAACAGAGGAAAGAAAGAAAATAAAGAGGGTTAGGGGAAGAAGTTGGACACGCGGATAAATTTCCCGGACTAACAAAAATGTGCTTGTTCCGAGAAAATAGAAAAGGCCAAGATTGAAAGATTTAAATTCAAACTCATTTGATTTAAATTCAAATGATTTGAATAAGAAGTGAGGGTTGGGAAGGTCCAAAAATGTTCGGATTTTTGGTGGAGCTCCGGAATATGATGAAAGAATATATGGCAAGGTTGGAGACCAAGAATTAAGATAATAAAGACATTGGGATAATTTGCAAGTGTGTTATGGTGATTCCAAAGTTAATGGAATATTTTTATATAGCTCCCTAATAATAGTAGGAGACTTTGGATATGTTTTGAAGAGAAATCACCATGTGCATTTCCCTCGGGTTAAATGGACCGAAGATCCATGCAATTTATTTAGTTGAGTTAAGAAAAGAAATGACATGATGGCATGATGACATGATTCAATGCACATGATGCAATGATGAATGCAATGAACCAAACAAATCACACGACGAAACCCAGAAATCATGGAAGGCACCTGAAGCTCCAGACTTGGGGCGTCACAACACTCCACCACTACGAGAGGATCTCGTCCCGAGATCTAGAATGGCACCGTAGGGACAACAGAAGAGAAATTGAAGAGGTAAAACTAAGTTGCTTCTTTGACAAACGAGTGAGACCAAAGAACCTTGCGAGGTTGAACAAATTCGAGAAAAGAATATAACGAAGGTGAACAAAGTTGAAAGCAGTCCGGTAGGGAAGAGTTTCAAGGAAGAACAAATTCGGACAGCTCTCCGGTTGAAACGGAAGGCAAAAACTTGATAAAATGAAAAGAACTTGAGCAAAAGGGCATGACACTCCGGTTTAATGGATAGGCATGAAAGAACACGATCCTGACAAAGCAAGAAGATGGGTTGGAGAGAGCAACATCACAATGCCTCCGGAACAGAGGGAAACAAGATCTTGAGGGAGCACGCTTACAACAAATGCTAGAACGGAGTTGTTGGAAAACCAACAATGAAAATAATAAGCTTGGTATGGTCTTATGGAAAATATCTCAAATTTTTTTGAGGTGACACCCGGCCACTCACGGGAAAAGAATTGGATTGATATGAACGAGGAGACGAGAAACTTATTTCACCGGAAGGATGAAATAAGAACTTGGGTCATTTATAAGCTCCATAATTAGCAACAATCCTTAGGGAAAGTTTTAGGTGAAATATAACGCAAGATAACTCCAAAGAAGAGGTTTATGGATTTAAAATACCCCATTCTTAACAACCTGTGAATCATGAAACATGAACTCAAATTATCAAGAATGACATAATACCACCTCTGATGATATGGTAGAGGGAATTGCACTCCGGATTGCAAGATGGAGAATGCTTGAGCTCCTCTGAAAAGAATCTCAATGAACACTTTGAGAAGGAATTAAATTCTTGATGAACCATCATGTAGAGCCTCCATGAAGAACTCCGGTAATAAAAGAATGATCAATCGAAAGGAAAGAGAAGTTGAAAACACAAGGTGAATCCTTGTACCGATTTAGATGAATCTTCGTGGTGAAATAATTGAAAAGGTTGGGACTCCGGGAAAAAGAGGAGATGAAACAATTGAAAACTGAGAGCTTGATGAGCCTCCGGAATAAGGAATTGAATTTACTCGATGAAACAAGAATAAGAATTATATTATGCTTATCCTTCACCAATTTAAATTGATGAAAAGCAACGGATCGCATACGACTTATTCTCGTTAGAAAGGATTTAGATAGATATAGCGCAAACTTAATGGACCACCAGTAGGATTGAAACAACGAATGAATATATACGATAACGAATGACGAGAACTCTTGCACGAACCACTGTTAGGATTGACAACGAATAAATAGACATGATAGCAAGGAAGAAAAATCCTGAGTAGCCACCGTAAGAACTGGAAAAGAACGAAGTAAAGGGGTGAATCACCAGGAAGAATTATAAAAAGAACGAAGATACTTGAGAGGATTTAGATACAAGGGAACAAAGAAAACACGAGCTGATTAGAGAATATGCTTGAATGATGCACCCGTAAAATTGGAGAACGAGAGCTGAAAGTGGAGAAATGAATAATATTTGAAAAGATGGCCTTCGGGGAAAAGAAATGGCAAAAAAACTCATGAAATGCTCCGTATAGGTGAAAAGAATTCCCACAATCGAAAATAATTATGAGAGGATGGCAACAAGCTAGAATCACGAGTCTCTGAGAGAACGAACAAGATTTGGAGGTAAAAACTCTTCTTCGGTCTTCAAGTGTTGAGAATGATGACGAGAAACAACAACATTAATTGTTGAGATACTCCGGGATGATGAATAGAAAGGTTGAGCCAACGGTTAAAAGAATTTTGAAAGATCTAGGAGATGGCATTTGACTGATGATAACTCATTCTTACGTCAAACTTTAAAAAGAATTTAGGATAGCTCTGGGAAAATAGAAGAGTCAGGTAAGATCCTGGGAATAGACCTGTGGGTTAGGGCCCACTGAAAAGAAAACACCATTGAATGATTTGAAGGAGAGATTGCACCGGTTGAAATAAATGGCTTGAATAAGATAAGACCTCGAAATAGCTTGAACAAATGTAGAGTGGAAAACGCGAATCTTCGGGATATCTTCAGCACTCCGGAACAATTGAATAGCGAGAAGTGAATGATTAAGAATTGCACTGGTAAGAAAAGGTATTTGAAACGAGGAAAAAAGGATATGATCCAGAAAGCTTGACTTGAAACCACCGGAGAAGATAAAAGAAACGAAGAATGATGAACTAGAAGTTCCGTTAGTATCTTCATGAGAATCACCGGATAAGAACATTGAAGGAAAAGAATAGAGAGGCTTCACATCAATAAGATGGATACTCGATTAAGAAATCTGAGTCCTTAAAGAAAACAAGGGAGGGAGGGCGGGAAAACAAAGGTAACTTGGAGACGGATGAAACAAACACCGTCGAGAAGAACTGATACTTGATCTTGCGGTTGTTGAAATGATCAGATCCACTTGAAGAGAAACACACCGGTGAAAAGGATTGACAAAAACAATCTTGATGATCAAGAAGGATTAGTATTCACATAGGAGTATGAGAACACCGTTTAGGAAAGGTATGGAATCAACATTTGACTTCGAAGCAACTCGAATACCACAACTGAAAACAAAACAAAGGATTGGCTTGCAGAATAAGCTGGAACAAACATATGATAGAGATTTCATCCGAAGTTTTCATGGTGGGGCCTACACGGGCTCGATCGTACAGCACCATCATGTACAAGGCAGTGCACATGACATACAAAGCGTCCCCGAGTCGGCATAGCCAAGGACTCTTTAAGACACAACGAGACCACTGTAAAACCAACCGTGAATAGGCGGACCACTAGACGTCGAACCCCAATTTCATATCATACATCTGTCAGAAAGATATCCTAAGAGCTACTTGAATTCCCACTTATAAACTCCCGAAACTTTCCGGTTATGCAATCAGGTGTTGGGGATACAGGGGAAGCATAATATCTCACCCAAAACTAGCAAATCCTACATCCAGCTGTATCCATCCTTCAACACATAACCAAGAAACCTTCGGAAATCATCTACCTCAACCTTCGAAAAGCATCCGTTATACAAGTTATGGCAATACTCCCGAACTCCCGCCCCAGTACTGGGTGGCGTCGAGGTTATCTCACCAACAACTGCATAAAAGAGATTTTCGATGTCGGCGAACTAAACTCAGGTATTCCAGAACTGCAACGATAAAATTATGACGACAACACCTCGGAGCTCAACTCCCCGGGACACTGCCACAAAACCCCTAGACAGGAGGCACCAAGACAATGTTCTCGTCACAAAACCATCGGAACGATTCCAAGATACCCGCGTGATCCTAAATTTTTTTAGTGAAATTTGAGAAGAGAAGAGTCAAAACTCTACGTCAGGATGCCTTACCAGAGCGATGAGGAGACTGGGGAGTAAAAAGAATTCCTAAACTCTCCGATATATAATTCCTAAATGACTCAAAACATTTTTCTAGACTCAACAACGTCTGCTAAAATCAATCAAGCAGTGGGGGCTCCTAAGGTTGGGGAAGGCTCTGATTACCAACTTGTAACGCCCTCGATGCGGCTATATCTCCCACGTGTCGAAGCATGACTTAGAGGCATAACCGCATTGAAAGCAATGTCGCAAGTGAGGTAATCTTCGCAAACAACCCATGTAATACATAAGGGAAAAGATACATAGTTGGCTTACAATCGCCACTTCACACAATTACATGAATAAAGCATTACAACATCCAAATACAATCAAGGTCCGACTACGAAACCAAAATAAAAGAAGAACCCCAAATGCGACAAAGGTCCCCGATCGAACCCAACTGGGCTCCACTACTGAACAACTAGAACGGAACAACACAAAGGACAAGATCTTCATCGAGCTCCTCCTGATCTTGGTTGCGTCATCTGCACGGACTCATCGACACCTGCAAGCTGGTTTTGGAAGTATCTGTGAGTCACAGGGACTCGGCAATCTCGCACCCTCGTGATCAAGACTATTTAAGCTTATGGGAAAGGTAAAGGTATGAGTTGGAGCTGCAGCAAGCGACTAGCATATATGGTGGCTAACATACACAAATGAGAGCGAGAAGAGAAGGCAAAGCACGGTCGATAAAAGTATGACCAGGAAGTGGTCCTAGAACAACCTACGTCAAGCATAACTCCAACATCGTGTTCACTTCCCGGACTCCGCCGAGAAGAGACCATCACGGTAACACACGCAGTTGACTCATTTTAATTAAGATAAGGTTCAAGTTATCTACAAGCGGACATTAACAAATTCCCATCTGCCCATAACCGCGGGCACGGCTTTCAAAAGTTCAAATCCCTGCAGGGGTGTCCCAACTTAGCCCATGACAAGCTCTCACGGTCAACGAAGGAATAGACCTCCTCCCAAGACATTCCGATCAGACTCGGTATCCCGGTTCTACAAGACATCCTTGACAATGGTAAAACAAGTCCAGCAAGACCGCCCGATGCGCCGACATCCTGATAGGAGCTGCACATATCTTGTTCTCAGGGCAACACTGGATGAACACTACGTACAGCTAAAACCATCCCTCAAGTTTCCTTGAGGTGGCGCCGCAAGTGGCTCTAGTTTGGACCAACACTTAGACAAGCACTGGCCTGGGGGGTTAAAATAAAGATGACCCTCGGGATGCGTGACTCCCAAGGGAAAAAGGCTAGGTGGCAAATGGTAAAACCATGGTTGGGCCTTGCTGGAAGAGTTTTATTCAAGGCGAACTGTCAAGGGGTTCCCATTATAACCCAATCGCGTAAGGAACGCAAAATCCGGGAACATAACACCGATATGACGGAAACTAGGGCGGTAAGAGTGGAACAAAACACCGGGCATAAGGCCAAGCCTTCCACCCTTTACCAAGTATATAGATGCATTAATTAAATAAGATATATTGTGGTATCCCAACAAGTAAACAATGTTCCAACAAGGAACGATCTCCATGGTCCAACAAGGAACAAACTTCAATCTTCACCTGCAACTAACAACGCTATAAGAGGGGCTGAGCAACGCGGTAACATAGCCAAACAACGGTTTGCTAGGACAAGGTGGGTTAGAGGCTTGGTTCAACAATATGGAAGGCATAATAAGCAAGTGGTAGCTATCGCACCATAGGCATAGCAAAAGAGTGAGCAACTAGCAAGCAAAGATAGAAGTGATTTCGAGGGTATGATCATCTTGCCTGAGATCCCGCAAGGAAGAAGAATGAGTCCATGAAGAAGACAAACGGACGTAGACGAACGGGTCCTCACAAACGCGACATTACCGGAACCAACCCGAAGAAGCAAACACCGGAAAGAAGGCAAACAACATAGTAAACAACCAACACATGAACATGGTATGATGCACAACCGAGTATGATGCATGTCCGGTTTAAAGAAACATGGCATGGCAAAATGCACAAAACAATCCTACAAATTAAGTGGAGCTCAATATGCAACGAGTTGCATATTGACGAAACACCACATTCAAGTTATTTAGTTTCGATCTTGTTTATGTACCCAACAATATTAAATGTTGTTAAAACATGGCAAGAGGGTGAAGCAAAGTAGAACTACCTATCTAGTCAAGTTTAAATGAGGTCAGAAGCACCGAATAACATTTCCGGTAAATCCCCACATGCCTTAGTAATTTATTGCAACAACAATTTAAACATTTTAATTGTTGTTATCATGATGCGGATGGCATGTACAAGTTTATGAAATTTTATTAAAAGTTGACAAGAGCATTAAGAAGAATTTTTCACCATGGCGGAAACAAAAGGGGTGCCACGACAACGATACCGGTAACTCGATTGAGATACCGATACAAAGGAGAAGTATGCGGATGCGTGCAAAAGATGGTGGGGCGCTCCCGGATTCCGGGTGTCCCACGAGTTGACGATGGTGACAAGGCAAAAGAGGGGCAACGTGCACCGACAATTCGAGCACGAAGCAAGCACGAGCATCTCATACATCACACATGCATTCGTTCACGGGCAGTCGTCTCGGGGTTATACCTTCGGAGCGTGCGAGTAGAACGGTACTTGTTCGGTGCAAAGTAGAGGAAGTAGCCATTCTCGCACGCTCTAGGGTCGGCGGTAGAGGTTCTCGCGATCTCGGCGATGGTAGTGGTACATGTTTATCGTTGCACAAGTTTCCGTAGATGTTCATGTCATTGATGTCGTGGTACTTGGGGTCTTCGGACTTTCCGGTCCCGTTCTTGCAACGGTAGTCGTTCATGTTCGTTCGGAGAGGTACTTGATGACCCCAACGTCTTCGGGGTGACGGTAGTGGTACATGCAACGTCAGGGTACTTGTCGGTCCGGTCTTGGCGGCGTAGATGTACACGTTGTCGGGGTACTTGTCACATCATCGGGTGTAGTTGTAGATGAGGGTCTTGACGAATCCGAAGGGGTACTTGACGAGTCCGGCCTTGGCGATTCAAGTTTCGTAGTGTCCTGG
The DNA here is from genome assembly GCF_018294505.1 of Triticum aestivum. Lineage (NCBI taxonomy): Eukaryota > Viridiplantae > Streptophyta > Magnoliopsida > Poales > Poaceae > Triticum > Triticum aestivum. The sequence goes on from NC_057803.1 coordinate 231,154,091, forward strand.
TGGCCGGCATCGCCGGATCTCGTGGATAGGAAGCTGGCGACGAAGCAACATCGGCGGGCGTCAGGCCATGGGCGTCTCTGTCGAAGTCAAAACCATGACAGGGCAACCGGGGATGAGGCAGAGGAGCAATCAAGCGAAGGGGCACCGGCTGGCGTTGGTCTCGGCGGCCTGCAGGTCCCTGGCGCCCAGACCTTCGTTGCTCAACATGGTGGCGAGGAGGAGTCTCTCCGGCGAGTTGTGGGCGGCCAATGCTCCAGGAGAGGCCACAGGCGGCTGGATTCGGTCGGAGGCGACGCCCTACAGCGCAGGGAACTACAATGGGAACTACAAAAAATGTTTGGATGGTTCGTGCCCTCCATTATACTTCATCATGCATAATACAACGAATGTTCTCAAATCATTCATTCCACCTCCAGCCACAAAATCAGCTACAAGAAAGGAGGTGCGGATATGTTCAAGGCGTTGCAACATATAAAGGCGAAATCATACAAGCTACGCGCGAAGTTGGTTGATTTTAGTGGAACTGCACAAAAAGAACAACCGGTTTATTTAGCACGAGGTGACATGTCAATGTCCGAACTGATGGCAAACCCCACCCATTCCACAATCATAGGCATTTGATATTTTGGAATGGGAAAACCTTGTCAAAGTTTGCTTATTGATGTACGCAAAGACACACATTTGATATTTTGGAATGGGACAACCTTGTCAAATTTTGCTCATTGCTGTTAACAAGAAGACATGCGGTTGATATTTAAGAATGGGACGCCCTTTGCTGTCAGCAACATGTCGATCGATTGTTCTTTATTCTTTAGTTGTGAAGTAAATATTGGCTCTGACATGTGAATCACTGAGATGCATAATCATCGATTGTTTTGAATGTTCTCTATGAACTGCCAGGCCTCTGAGTTTGATTGCAATGTACATGCACGCTAAAAAGCTGCTCAAACTTTTTGTACGTGTGAAACTGCTGCAAACGAGGTGATTACCGTGTGTCCTGGGAATAATGCTAGTACATATTGTTTTGCATGTTCATCCAATGCCAGTGATACAAGAATTCAAACTAATCGAACTAAATTTGTTCATACATGACCAGATTTCATATAAACATGACGGATTTCATATAAACATGAAGAATTTCATTACATTACATTCTTCAACTAAAAAGGGGTGCACTGGAGGTATAATTAATTAACTTAATTTATGATCTCCCGTGCCCATTTCCTGTGTCTGGCTGAGCCGAACTGAAGCTTATTATCCAGCACACCTCTCCGACTCCACATCACCGCCAATAAGCTAATCGGCCATCAATGCTCAACCCGCCAAGCTTGGCTTCAACCGGAGTGTAGCAGCGGTGGCCTTACTTGGACTCAAGCGTCGCCGACCTACCCTTATCTACTCTTCCTCGTTTTCTGTATGGTGCGGCCTCGTTTGCAGCGGGCGGGGCCTCGACGGAGCCGACGATGTCCTCTGTCTCATTGCTGGTGGGCGGCTCCTGGGCAGATCAGGGGAAATCCTCGCCCTCATTGCTGGCAGGGTGGGGCCTCGGCGGAGCCGGCGATGTCCTCTGCCTCGTTATTGGCGGGGTGGGGCCTCGGTGGCGCAGGGGCTCGCCGAAGCCGGTGAAGTCCTCCACCTGGGTGCTAGCAGGGCGGAGCCGATGATATCCTCTAGGTCGTTGTTGGAGGGGCAGGGCCTCACCGAAGCCGGTGAAGTCCTCTACCTCGGTACCGGTGGGGCGGGGCCTCAGCGGAGCCAACATTGTCCTCCGCCTCGTTGTCGATCTCACCAAACAGCGCCTCGCCCGCTTCATCACCCTCTTTGTAGGCGGCCGCAATCTCTGCCAGCCGCTTGTGGTACGCGAGTGCACGAGGCAGCTCTCACGGGTGGAGCAGTGCGACTCAAGCAGTGCCTCCTGCTCCGCACGCTCCGCGGCAATCTGGTCCTCCTTCTGCAGGTGCTCCTGGAGGACATGGTGGTTGTAGGTGGCATTGGCCTGTGCCTCCGGGAACTGCTCCTCACGCTTCTTCCTCACCATGTCCATGTATTTGGCATGCGCCTCACCGATGGTCATGGTGCAATGCACCGACGAGGATGGCGCGGAGGAGGGGGTTGGCGCCGGATCATCGACTACCACATTCTCCATTGGGACGCCATCGTCCTCCGCTTGCCTACTGGCCAGCCAGTCGGCAGCAATGGCTGCCATCTCCTTCTGTTCCGTCATATGCCCATCCCGAAGAGTGCTGGAGCGCGAGGAAGCCATGGTGGGAGTGGTGTGGACAGGAGAAAGGGAACGGAGGTGGATGACTGCGGCTATGGCCGGCGCAATAGTTTATATAGCAATGGTGGGCGGTAGAGGGATGGATGGGTGCCGCCAGAGTAGCTGCCTTGGCAACTGTGGATCATTAATGTGGGCGGCAGAAGGACGGACGGACGACACTTGTGTTGTTTAAACGCGGAGCAATTGTCTGCACCGGGAAGCGGCGCGGACGGTGCTGACCATTTCTGGTGGAAAGCGCGCATGGGTGAGGGAGGTGGTCTGGGTGGGCCAGGATGGCCAGACTCGTTCTTGGCAGTGGTCCGGTCCAGTAGCCGCACATGTTGGGTCGCCAGCGAGCTCGTCGAGGTCAGCGACGACAATCAGACAATGGAAGTGGCTTCCGACCAGGAGTCGGCGCCACCGCCCAAGTCGGTTCATTCCATGTTCACCATAGAGCAGGTGCGGCCGCACTTCAACGCCCTAATGGCGGAAGTGCTAACAGCGCAGGAGGACATGTGTTGCAATCTCCGTCTCCTCAATGAGCACCAGCTCGCGGAAGGACGAATCGCCGGCGAACAAGCAAACAACAATGCCGTCGCGGACATGTGGCCCTTTGATCCTAGTTTCCTGAATGAGCAGCAGGTGCTGTATTAGACCATCTGTAGGGCCCGCGAGTCCCCCTCCATCTTCCTTCGAGTTGTTGCGCTCGTCGTGGCGCCGCCGTCTCATGTTGTCAACATGGTCAATGAACATGAGGAATCAGGAGATGACTTTAATTGGAGAGGATGACAATGGGTCCTACCACGGCCATAGCCGCAGGTACGCAAGTGCCTCCTTATTATATACAATTATAATTTTTTTGCTTCCTCCTGGTTTCCTGACATCACGGTCCCACACCATTGTCAACCTACATAGTCAATAAGTGAGAGAATTGCACAAGGAGCGGCCGACAGCTGGGACCCAGCAGCTCGAGCAATATTTGTTTTTTGAGGTGTAAGCGGAGTTTTTCTTGAGGGATGTTTTTGTTGTTGTTCAGAGGAGCAGGGTATCAACTGGGCGGGATGTGGCCCGTTTAGCCTAGGCTATTATTTTATGTCGACCAAATATCCAACCCAGATATTTTTTTTTCAAGTTGAAGATGGCTAGCCCAACTATACTTTTTTTGAGGAATACCCGGCCCAGGTCAACTTGTTATTCTCCACCCCGCCGGGCTCCAATTCTTTCCTAGAAGGGATGCATTAGGATTAACAAGAAAATGGGATTTAAGAAATAATAAATGGGATGTAATTATAAAAACTTGACTGTAACTATAAAGAAATGCACCAAACACGTAATTAGTTAAAAAAATTATTATTGGATTCTGAAAATTTTAATTTCATTAGTTGTTGCGCGCGTAATATTTCGTTGGATTTTTACGTAATACAAATTTATTTGGAAAATATATTTAAGCTGACTAGAAATTTCGACACAAAAATATTTCAGATCTGATCAAAATGTGGGAAATTTTATTGAATTCTGTTTTGAGTGGTTGGTTAAAATTATTAATCATTGTCCTAACTAGAAAATGGGTTGTAGTAAATTCGTTTAGAATTCAAAAATAGGCAGTACATTCTTACCAATCGCAAATGGGCTATATGTTCTCCGCCACACACTTTTGGGCCTACTAAGTTGACGCGTACACAAGGCTTTGTCAACTTATTGTCAACACACAGTTCTAGCAGCAGTGGCCGTTGGTTATCCGTCCAACGGATGTCGTGCTTCTTCTTCAATCTCGGATATTCTTGCTTCAGCCGCCCAAACCACCGCTGGCGGTACCGCCTGCTACCGCCACCCGTGGCCGGCTGTTCTGCCGCGTAGGACTCACTGGCCCACCCTACTCCCATCGCCGTCCAGGCCATTCCTCTACTCACCAACACCTCCTGTTATTCTCCGGCGACAGCAGCCTCACACTGCAGCCAAACCAGTGAACCCTTATACTCCCCTCAGTGTGGGCATCCACCTCCTCGTCTTCCCTGGCTCCGCGTCGTTCCCTTCCTAGGCCTCGTCGTCGTCCACAGCCTAGGTGTTGTCCATGCGGCATTGTCAACGTGGTCAATGAACGACAGCCATCGGAAGAGGACTCTACGCGGTGAGGCTGATAGATGGACCCACCAGCTACATCTTCGCATGCAAGGAAGTGCGTCCTTATTACAAGGAAATTTGATTCTCCCCCCCTGAACGCTAGGACCCACCAGCTATATCTTCGCACACAAGGAAGTGCGTCCTTGTCCTTCCTGACAGCCGGGACCCACCCGGTCGACGCGTACGTAGCGTTTTCTGTCTGGTCGTGAACGTGTACGTACATACTAGTCGATCGGTCTCTCTTTAATGATGAACCATGGCCGAGCAAGCAGCGGCACGTGTAGTAGTAGAGCCCCCGATGCAGTCTCTTCTAAACCGTGTACACGTACGTACAACGACATGCCAAAAAATACAGCCACGTACGTACATATGGGTGGGGTCTCGAACGCCTACTCATGCATACGTACGGCTAGGGCTCGTGTACATGGGGAGGCAGCGGACGGCAGCAACAACATCCTATTCATTGGAAGCCAACCGAGTGGGTCTGAACGGAGAAACTGCGCCGTGTTCATCGGGAGGCAACGAAATGCGTCGTGTTCGTTGAGAGCCAACAGGCTTGGACGGAATAGCCGAAACGGGGTCTGGCGTACCGTAGTATGGAGGAAACACCATTCAATTCGACCAGCTACGGTCGAAACGGCATCCTGTTCACCGAGAGAGGTGTGGCGTACCGCAAAATGGAGGAAACAGACTTGTGTTGGAGCACCTATGGTCGAAACGGGGCCCTGTTCATCGGGAGGGGTGTGGCGTACTGATACGTCTCCAACGTATCTACTTTTCCTAACACTTTTTCTATTGTTTTGGACTCTAATTTGGATGATTTGAATGAAACTAATCCCGGACTGACGCTGTTTTCAGCAGAACTACCATGGTGTTGTTTTTGTGGAGAAATAAAAGTTCTCGGAATGGAACAAAACTTTGTGAGAAATTATTATATAATAAAAGAGAATTTCTGGAGCCAAGAGCTAACGAAGGGGGGCACCTGGGTGGGTTGTCCCCACCTGGTGGCCCCGCAGACCCTGATTCCAACTCCATAAATACTATTTTTCCAGAAAAAAATTAGGGAGAAAGAATTATCATGATCCACGAGACGGAGCCGCCGTCACCTCCTGTTCTTCATCGGGGGCTATGGAGTCCGTTTGGGGCTCCGGAGAGGGGGATCTTCGTTCTTCGTCATCACCAACCCTTCTCCATCGCCAATTCCATGATGCTCCCCACCGGGAGTGAGTAATTCCTTCGTAGGCTCGCTGGTCGGTGAGGAGTTGGATGAGATTCATCATGTAATCGAGTTAGTTTTGTTAGGGCTTGATCCCTAGTATCCACTATGTTCTTAGATTGATGTTGCTATGACTTGGCCATGCTTAATGCTTGTCACTTTGGGCCCGGTTGCCATGATTTCAAATCTGAACCGTTTATGTTATCACCATTATATCCATTTTCTAGATCCAATCTTGCAAGTTATAGTCATCTACTGCGTGTTATGATCCGGCAACCCCAGAGTGACAATAGCCGGGACCCCTCCCAGTGATGATCGTAGTTAGAGAAGTTCATGTATTCACCGTGTGTTAATGCTTTGTTCCGGTTCTCTATTAAAAGGAGGCCTTAATATCCCTTAGTTTCCAATATGGACCCCGCTGCCACGGGAGGGTAGGACAAAATATGTCATGCAAGTTCTTTCCATAAGCACGTATGACTATTTACGGAATACATGCCTACATTATATTGGTGAACTGGAGCTAGTGCCGTATCACCCTAGGTTATAATTGTCTCATGATAAATATCATCAAACAAGAACCCGATCCAATGCATACGAATTTATCTTATATTTATTCTTGCTAAGTTACTACTGCTATCATCACTGTTACACTTGCTACAGAATTACTTCTATCACTGTTACCATTGCTGCTACTACTATTATCAAAACTATCATACTACTTTGCTACTGATCACTTTGCTGCAGATAATTAATCTCCAAGTGTGGTTGAATTGACAACTCGGCTGCTAATACCTTCAAATATTCTTTGGCTCCCCTTGTGTCGAATATATAAATTTGCGTTGAATACTCTACCCTCGAAAACTGTTGCGATCCCCTATACTTGTGGGTTATCAAGACATTTTTTAGCGCTGTTGCTGGGGAGCATAGCTATATTTGTTGAGTCACATGGGATTATTATCAATTTATCACTATGAAGAATTTGAAGGATGCTAAGACTAAGATATTTCCCTCAAAGACGAGGGGAGGTAAGGAACTGCCATCCAGTTCTGCTTTAGATTCACCTACTGTTATAAGTAAACTTGCAACACCAACACATGCTATTAATTCTGATATGTCACAAGTTATTTATGATGCTATTTCTGCTATGGATAATGCTTATGGTGATGCTAGTACCTTGCTTAATGATGATGTGCCACTTGGTGCTTTTCTTGATAAACAAATTGCTAGAGTTATCCAACATGATGTTGTTGAATCTGATGATGAGCTTGAAATTGAAACTCCTGAAACACCTGCTAGAACTAGCCCTCCTAGATATGAATTGCCTAAGGTACCGGAAGGTTATGTTATGAGTGAAGAAACAACTAGAGATATTCTTTCTTGCAGAGATAGAGATGATCTAGAGAGATTATTATGCAAGTATAAAGAAAACTCTCTGAATGCTAGAATGAAATGTGATCCTAAGTTTGCTACTTGACCTATCTTTATTGATGATAAGGATTATGAATTCTCTGCCAACCCATAGTTAATTACTTTCGTTGAATCTGATCCTTTCCATGGTTATGAAACTGAAACTGTTGTGGTAAATCTTACTAAGTTGAATGACATAGCCACCCTTTTTACCCCATGATGAGAAAACTCGCTATTACTATATTCTCAAATTATTTCCTTTCTCATTAAAGGGTGATGCTAAAGCTTGGTACAATACTCTTGCTCCTGGTTGTATGTGTAGTCCCCAGGATATGATTTATTACTTCTCTGAAAAATATTTTCCTGCTCATAAGAAACAAGCTTCCTTGCAGGAAATATTTAACTTTGTTCAAATTAAAGAAGAGAGTCTCCCACAAGCTTGGGGGAGGCTTTGCCAATTAATTAATGCTTTGCCTGATCATCGTCTTAAGAAAAACGAAATACTTCATATCTTCTATAATGGACTAACCAATGCTTCTAGGGACTTCCTAGATAGTTGTGCTGGTTTTGTTTTTAGGGAACAAACTGTTGGACAAGTTGAAGAATTATTGAATAACATATTGAAAAATTATGATGATTGGACTATGCCTGAACCACCACCTAAACCCACTCTGAAGAAGAGGGGTATGTTATATCTTAGTCCTGAAGATATGCAAGAGGCAAAGAAATCTATGAAGGAAAATGGTATTAAAGCTGAGGATGTTAAAAATTTACCTCCTATTGAAGAAATACATGGGATTAATACACCACCACTACCTAAGGTGGTATAGGTAAATTCTATAATGAAGTTTAATGATAATGACAATCCTCACAATATGCATCCTAGTCAATGCCTTTATGAGTTTGAAAATTATATTAGAAAACAAGATCACTTCAATGCAAATGTTGTGAAACAATTGAAATACAATTCTGATATGATTGCTTTCTTGAGTGACTTGCTATTTAGAATATCAAATGATGTTAGAGGTGTTGGAAAGAATGCTTCTATGGTTCAAACTAAGTTAGAACAAGTTGCTAAATCTCAAAGAGAGTTGCTTGATGAAATGAATAATAATATGCATGACTTTGCTGTTAGAGTTGCAACTAGAGGAGGAAAAATGACTCAGGAACCACTTTATCCTGAGGGACACCCAAAAAGTATTGAAAAAGATTCACAAAGAGCTAACACTAGTGCACCTGGTTCTTCTAAAAAGAAAAAGAAGAAGAAAAATGATAGGATTTTGCATGCTCCTAGTGAACCTGAAATAGAGAAACTTCCTAATAATGATAATGAAGTTTCTATCTCTAATGCTGAAACTCAGTCTGGTAATGAACATTCACCTAGTGATAAAGAAAAAGATAATGCTAATGTTCATAAAGACACTCGACCAAATAATAAAGAACTAGACAATGATGTTGAGATAGAACCACCTGTTGATCTTGATAACCCACAACCTAAGAATAAAAGGTATGATAAAAGAGACTTTGTGGCTAGAAAACACGATAAAGAAAGAGAACTGTGGGTTCAAAAACCTATGCATTTTCCCCCTAAGTCAACTAAAAAGAATGATGATGAAGAATTTGAACGCTTTGCTGAAATGCTGAGGCCAGTCTTTTTGCGTACTCGCTTGACTGATATCTTGAAAATGCCTCCTTATGCAAAGTATATGAAAGACATCATCACAAATAAAAGAAAAATACCGGAAGCTGAAATCTCCACCATGTTTGCTAATTATACTTTTAAAGATGGAGTAGCTAAAAAACTTGGAGATCCGGGATACCAACTCTACCTTGCTCCATCAAAAAGAATTATGTGAAAACTGCTTTGTGTGATTTTGGAGCTGGTGTTAGTGTTATGCCTTTCTCTTTATATAAAAGACTTGATCTGAATAAACTCACACCTACTGAATATCTTTGCAAATGGCTGATAAATCAACTGCCACACCTATCGGTATTTGTGAGGATGTGCCCGTTGTTGTTGCTAATGTTACTATTTTGACTGACTTTGTTATACTTGAGATGCCCGAGGACGACAACATGTAGATTATCTTTGGTAGACCCTTCTTGAATACTTTAGGGGATGTTATTGATTGCAATAAAAGCAAGGTCACTTTTCATATCAATGGCAATGAGCATATGATGCACTTTCCGAAGAAACAATTCCAAGTGAATGGTATTAATGTTATTGAAAAATCTCCAACAATCACTATTGCTAATGTTATCGAATACCTCTACCTATTGTCTAAAAGAAATATGAAATGCTTATTCTTGGGGACATCCATATCCCCATTGAGGTAACTTAGTTATTTACAGAAGTTCTTTGGTTTCATGCTAATCGAAACTGGTTGTTAATTAGACTTGATCAACCTTATTAATGGACCATTTTTGATCGGTATGAAGTTGATGAATGTAGTAAGCACTACCTTCTGTCCATACTTTTTATTCTCTATTTTTATTAGTTAAATAAAATAAAATGCCATGTTTTGTCTGTTTTCTTATTTTCCCGTGCAATAAAAAATGACCCAAAAATAAAAGTTCTCAGAATTCCCTAAAAATTTAATATGATTTTTTCTGAATATTTCTGAATTTTTGGTGCAAATACATCAGAGGGAGGTGCACCAGGTGGGCACAACCCACCTGGGCGCGCCAGGACCCCCAGGCGCGCCCTGGTGGGTTGTGGTACCCACACGGCCCCCCTCACTTATCTCTTTATACCACATCATCACCTACCTCCAGAAAATATCTCCATTGCTCTCTCTCCCGTGTTCTTGCTCTCAAACCCGCGGATTTCGACCTCTTTGCTCGAAGCTGCGTTTCCAAAACTGTTTTGGGGGATTGTTGCTTGGTATGTAACTCCACCGTTTGTCCAATTAGTTTTTGTTCAAGTGGTTTATAGTTTGAATAATTAGCTACTCTTGGTACTGTTGTAGATGAGCTTGCATGTTGAATTCTTAGTGTTCTAAGTAGTTTGAATGCTTGCTATGGCCTCTATGTATCCCTATGAGTTGTCGGTATCATTTTTGTGAAGTTTTGTTTAGAAAATTTTGTGGGCTAATAAATTTTAGAATTTTGTTCATAGGAAAACCATGAATATATTTAGGAAGTTTGGCTCCAAGAAGAACTCCAAGGGTGTTATTGGGGAGTCATCTGATAGTGATTTCCATCCTTGGAGGTTCGCGAAGGTATGACCGTGTGAATGGCTACACACCCTGTTCCTGGAAGAGGCTGGAATCCTTCAGGACTTCACGCAATATACTGATAATGCCGGCCTCACTGACTTTATCGCAGATGAGTGTGAACATCACCAATCCTCACAAATATCTTTGCACAAAGTTTTACTTTATTGCCTAGGAATAATCCTCCTGAAGTGAGCTTTGATTTATATGCTGAAAACCATCAGATGCCACTTACTGAATTTTTTGACATATGCATGATCCCTTCTGATGGGAGCTTAGCAGAGCCTAGGCCGGCAGAGTTTGAGTCCTTTTATCACACTTTGACAGTGGGAGATGAGAGAGGGGTGTCAGCTATCACTGCCGCTGACTTGCATTTTCCTTTTGTTCATTACTTTTCTCTTTTCATTGCAAAATGCTTACCTGCTAGGGAGACGGTGGGATCGCTCAGCTCACCAGACATTGCTGTTTTGCGTCGTGCATTAGAGGGTGACAACACTTATATCTTGGGAGCTATTGTGGCTCGTCGCCTCCACCTTAATAAACCCAAGGGTAAAGTTCATGGTGGGATTTATGCTACTCGTTTGGAGGCTCACTTTGAGGTTGAGATACGCCCTCACAATTACCCTCTAACCAAGGTTTACCTAGACCGTGCTGCCATGGATCACCATCATTTTACTGATGATAGATCTCCTGACACTCCTATTCCTTATAACCTGATTTTTAGTATTGAAACTCGTGATATTATTCCACTACCTGCTCCTGCTTTGTTTGATTCTGTTGCCAGGGGCAGATATAGGACCATGCCCGCAGACATCATCGCCTACCGGAACGCTTAGGCTGCTGCAGAGGCAAAGGAGGAGCCTCAGTAGTGGGATCAGTGGACGCCTGCTCCTCAGTACCCCTACTACCATCCAGACTTCTGATCGACTAAAAAGTTAGGCCAAAAGCCTTAGCTTGGGGAGTACGTGTTTCCCACCGAAATTACATTCATGTTCACTTATTCATCTTGTCGGTATTCACACTTTTTCATTGTATCATCCATGTTTAAATTTTATTTTTTTCTCCCTTTCTTCTTGTCGGTTTGAAAAACTTTAGAAAAAGAAACAAAAAAAAATTAGTTCTAGCTAGTTTACTTTCTATGCATGCTTAGCTGTAGTATTAAAAAGAAAACTCCAAAAGATTTCCTTGTTCTTCTTTTGCTTGTTGGGAGCTTTCCCGTGTAAATAGTTTTTCTCATTTTTTTCTTTTCCCTTTTATTTGCTTGTTCAAGAAAACCGAAAACTCCAAAAATATTTCAGTGTGTTTCTATGAATTTCTCTTCTTTTGTTTGAGTTGTACCAAGGAGAAGACCACGATGAAAATGTTGAGTGGCTCTCATATGAATAACTGTTGAACTAATAAAGAGCCCATTTTACGTTGCCTTCTCCTGTTGAATATTTTTTTTGTAGATTCCAGCTTAGTCCATGGCACTCTTGCACTATCATTATTTTCACATCGTTCGGTCGTGCAAGTAAAAGGCAATAATGGCGATATTCGATGAACTGGACGTGGCAGAGAGAAACTGGTATTAACTTGACTTGTTCTGTTTGTGTAAATATGTTTAACCTAGTATCCATGATTCATCCTATTATGATTAAACATGTTTGCAATGACAATTAGAGATTATAGTTCCTCATGCCATGTATAAGTAGATGGGAGTGAATAATGATTTATCTTGGATATCAACATTGCGTTAAAATGATTGTGATGTAGTATGATGATATGGTATCCTCCTCTGAATGTTCGAGTGGCTTGACTTGGCACATGTTCATGCATGTAGTTGAATCAAAACCAACATAGCCTCTATGATATTTATATTCATGGTGATCATATCCTACTCATGCTAATGTCCAATGTTACTTATGCATAATGCATGATTATGATTGTTGTTGCTCTCTAGCTGGCCGCTTCTCAATCTAATTGCTAGCCTTCACGTGTACTAAGTGGGAATTCTTCTTGTACATCAAAAACCTTGAACCCAAAGTTATTCCAGATGAGTCCACCGTACCTACCTATGTGCGGTATTACCCTGCCATCCTAAGTAAATTTGCATGTGCCACCTCTAAAAAAACTTCTAAATATATATCCTTTTGTGTGCCTGGATCGTTCATGGAACGACAGGAGGTGGTCGGTATCTTCCGTGCTAAGCGGGTTATTCTCAGGTTGAGTGTTTATTCACTCGCCATCGCACGAGAAAAGGGTGGTAATAGGGATACCCAGTCCCAAACTGCAAACACAAAAAGAGTTAATCTCTCAAATAATCAAACAAAAACTCCCAATGGAGTCAAAACCTTTACTTTTTATCGCTTGGGAACCACCACTAGCTTGTTTAGCATGGGAGATATTGATAACTGATGGTCATGAATTAAATAAGAACAGTGCATGTCTCAAAATATCATTTATCTCTGTTTTAAAAACTTGAGCTCAGGCACCTCTGCAAATCACTTCTTCCCTCTGCGAAGGGACTACCTATTTACTTTTGTGTTGTGGCATCACCTTCTAAACCAAGCGCTAGAACCTAAGAGCACAACTGTCATGACTTATGCATTGTGTGTAGCTAATGTTGGGTGCATCATGACTGGATCTTTTCTACCATGAATTATAATGTTTAGTCGCTGCTTGGACTTTGGAGGTGCTCTACATTTCTATTTTGCGGTCTCAGAAATGGCTAGCGAGATACCACTATTGTCATATTATAGCATGGTTGTTTTGACAATGTGTTGCTGTTTGAGATGTCTTATTATAGCTTGCCAGCTGATTATGTCATTGATATGAGTTAATATAATCTTTAAGAGTTATTGTCGGCATGGTTAGTTATAATGTTGGCCGAAAACCTGGGTGCTGTTTAAGCTTACTTATGCAAACAAGAGCAAAAGTGTTCGTAAAATTTTTTCTTTTCACTTTCAGTTTATCAACTGAATTGCTAGAGGACAAGAAAAGGTTTAAGCTTGGGGGAGTTGATACGTCTACAACGTATCTACTTTTCCTAATGCTTCTCCACTTGTTTTGGACTCTAATTTGCATGATTTGAATGAAACTAACCCTAGACTGACGCTGTTTTCAGCAGAACTACCATGGTGTTGTTTTTGTGCAGAAATAAAAGTTCTCGGAATGGAACGAAACTTTGCGAGGAATTTTTATATAATAAAGGAGAATTTCTGGAGCCAAGACCTACCGAAGGAGGGCACCTGGGTGGGCACAACCCACCCGAGCGCGCTCCCTCACCAAGCACGCCCAGGTGGGTTGTCCTGTAACACCTCGGATATGATTTTCCCAATATGTACTCCAACTCTTGCCGTTTCCGGCGTTAAGTTATTTTATTTTCTCGGGTTCGGGTTTTTGTCTCCGTGTGTTGTTGTCGTTGTCATGCATCTCATATCATGTCATCATGTGCATTGCATTTGCATATGTGTTCATCTCATGCATTCGAGCATTTTCCCCGTTGTCCGTTTTGCATTCCGGCGCTCCGTTCTCCTCCGGTGGTCATTTCTACCTTTCTTTCGTGTATGGGGATTAAACATTTCCAGATTGGACCGAGACTTGCCAAGCGGCCTTGGTCTACTACCGGTAGACCGCCTGTCAAGTTTCGTACCTTTTGGACTTCGTTTGATGCTCCAACGGTTAACCGAGGGACCGAAAAGGCCTCGTGTGTGTTGCAGCCCAACACCCCTCCAATTTAACCCAAAACCCACCAAAACCCTCTCCATCATCTATAGCGTTCGATCACGATCGCGTGGCCGAAAACCGCACCTCATTTGGACTCTCCTAGCTCCCTCTATGCCTATTTAAAGACACCCCCGAATTTCTCCTTCCCCTTCCTCCCAAAACCCTAGATCCATCCCCTCCCGCCGCCTCCGGATAAAGTCCGCTGGGCCGGACATTGTCCGACCCGCTCCGCCGCCGCCACGTCAGCTCCGCGGGCCCCACATCGCCGCCAGCGCCGCTGGCCCGCGAGGCCCAGAGCGGGCCCCCGAGGCCCACTTCCTCGCGCGCCACCTCGCCCGCAAGCCACCGTCGCCTCCCTCGCGCCCGATCGCCGCCTCCGCCACCCGCCATCGTCGCCGGCCGCAAGCTCGCCGGAGCCCCGCGCCCCTCGCCTTCCCCGCTCCTCGGGAGCCGGCGCCGAGGGCGCCCGCCACCGCCCGCCACCAGATCCGGCCGGGGAGAGGCCGGCCTCGCCTCTTCTTCACCTCCCCGCCGACGTGCCGCCCTCGCCGGAGCAGGTTGACCCCGCCGGAGTCCTCGGTTCGCGCGCCGACGAGGAACCCTAGATCCGCGGGTGATGATTTTCTTCTAAGTCCTTAAATTCCCAGATCCATATGCCCATGTTCATCGTGCTATAACTTTGCATCCGTGGCTCCGTTTTGGGCATATAGCATATCAAAATGTTCATCTCAGAGAGCACATAATTTCTTCTCATTGCATCATTTTCATTTGAGTTCACTTGATGCCCGAAATGCTGTTGGAAGAGTGCTATTTGAGATAATTGTCAGATCTGCTGCTCCAATTAGATATTTGTCATTTTTGCAATGATTATTGTGTGCATGATATGCCCAGGAGTTCTTCATGAGTTTTGTTATATGTTTTGCCATCTATCCAGAGGTGCAACCCATGTATTTTTGTGATGTGTGTGGTGACTAGCACAAGCTTGCAAAGTGGAGCATTCATTAATGCTGATTTTAGGGACTTAGCATTTCCACTAAGTCCTTGATCTGTTTATCTCATTATGCCATATGTTCATGTGGTTTCCTAGTGACCCGTGCCTCTTTTGAGGATGATCAGTAAGGATGTTTTGTTAATCTTGTAGTTCTTTATCCATGCATGTCTTTGTTTGCAATTATGGAGCACCCTAGCTTGAGTCAATCGAGCTCTACTTTTGTCATTTCGTGAATCTGGGCAGATTGTCTACTTGTTAGCAATCTTGCCGAGGATGTTGTAGTTGATCCGTACATGCTATGTTATTGTTGTTGCCATGTATATCTTGTATTTTATGTATTCTTGATGGGTGTATGCTTAGTTTTTCATGACTTGCTCTGTAGTTAGTGCATCGAGCTCGTTAACATGCCTACTTGATATCTGTTTCAGCATGCTCCAGTTTTCACCAAGTCTGAGAACTGATTATGTTTTGCCATGTTCACATGCTTGCAATTGTATTTTCTGATCCCTTTTGGCTCAAGGTCACTAAGGGACTTTTGTTAAGCTCTTTGAGTAGCTCCATGCCATGCTTTACTTTGCCATGATCAGGTCCTGTAGCATATAGTTTTCATGCTCCAAAATGTGCTATCTGATCTGAAATTCCAGACAAGTGTTAATTTCACTAAGTCTGAAATCTGTTTACCAAATGCATTTTTGCCATGCTTGTTTGAACCTGGTAATGGATGAATTGGCCGTAGCTCATTGCTAGTCTTTTTTTAAGAATCATGAATGGATCGCTTCCATGTATTTTTTGTCATGTTTGGGTGCTGTAGGATGTTCATCTTGTTGCATTTAGATGGCTACTTGCTATAAATCACAGAACGTGGTCATATTTGTATTGCTTGCCATTTCCAAACCGTAACTCCGATTCCGGCGTTCTTTATATCGTTTCCAAGTGATTTCATCTCATCTTTCCAGTGGCACACTTGGAATTCCAAGTTGAGGCCAGGTTCATGCATTCCTTGTCAAATCTTGCATACGCATCCCATATCGCATCCCGCATAGCATACCATGTTTGCATCATGTTGTTTGAGTTTGCACGTGGTTGATTGTGTACTTGTTGCTTGTTTGTCTTGTTTGGGTAGAGCCGGGAGACGAGTTCGCTAACGAGGAGCCTGTTGAGTTTGCTTTCGAGGATCCAGTCAACTCTGACAACTTTGCAGGCAAGATGATCATACCCTCGAAATCACTACTATCTTTGCTATGCTAGATGCTCGCTCTTTTGCTATGCCTATGCTATGATGCCTACCACTTGCTTATCATGCCTCCAAAATTGCCATGTTAAACCTCTAACCCACCATGTCCTAGCAAATTGTTGATTGGCTATGTTACCACTTTGCTCAGCCCTCTTATAGCATTGCTAGTTGCAGGTGAAGATTGGAGACCATTCCTTGTTGGAACATTATTTACTTGTTGGGATATCATTATATTGCCTTGTTATCTTAATGCATCTATATACTTGGTAAAGGGTGGAAGGCTCGGCCTCTCGCCTAGTGTTTTGTTCCACTCTTGCCGCCCTAGTTTCCGTCATATTGGTGTTATGTTCCCGGATTTTGCGTTCCTTACACAGTTGGGTTATAATGGGAATCCCTTGATAGTTCGCCTTGATTAAAGCTTTTCCAGCAATGTCCAACCTTGGTTTTACCATTTGCCACCTAGCCTCTTTTTCCCTTGGGTTTCCGAAGCCCGAGGGTCATCTTATTTAACCCCCCGGGCCAGTGCTCCTCTGAGTGTTGGTCCGACTGAGCTGCCTGCGGGGCCACCTCGGGGCAACTTGAGGGTTGGTTTTACTCATAGCTAGTCTCATCTGAGTGTGCCCTGAGAACGAGATATGTGCAGCTCCTATCGGGATTTGTAGGCACATTCGGGCGGTGTTGCTGGATTTGTTTTAACTTGTCGAAGTGTCATGTAGAACCGAGATACCGAGTCTGATCGGAACGTCTCGGGAGGAGGTCTATTCCTTCGTTGACCTTGAGAGCTTGTCATGGGCTAAGTTGGGACTCCCCTGCAGGGATTTGAACTTTCAAAAGCCATGCCCGTGGTTATGGGCAGATGGGAATTTGTTAATGTCCGGTTGTAGATAACTCAAACCTTAACTTAATTAAAATGAATCAACAGTGTGAGTTACCGTGATGGTCTCTTCTCGGCGGAGTCCGGGAAGTGAACATGGTGTTGGAGTAATGCTTGCCGCAGGATGTCCTCTAGTTACTCGTTCGCGCTTTGCCTCCTCTTCTCGCTCTCTTTTGCGAACAGGTTAGCCACCATATATGCTAGTCGCTTGCCGCAGCTCCACATATTTTCCTTGCCTTACCTATTAAGCTTAAATAGTCTTGATCGCGAGGGTGCGAGATTGCTGAGTCCACGTGGCTCACAGATTACTTCCAAACCAGATGCAGGGCCTGATGACTCCGTTCCAGATGACACGCTTGAGCTCAAGTGGGAGTTCGACGAGGACTCACGCCGATACTACGTGTCTTTCCCTGATGATCAGTAGTGGTGCCCAGTTGGGGCGATCGGGACCGTGTCGCATGTTGGGTTATCTTTTATTTTGGCGCCGTAGTTGGGCCATGAGTGTTTGATTGTTGTAATGCTATTTATGTACTTTGATTGACGTGGCGAGTGTAAGCCAACTATGTATCTCCCCTTTTATTATCTATATTACATGGGATGTTGTGAAGACTGCCTAACTTGTGACATTGCTTTCAATGCGGTTATGTCTCTAAGTCGTGCCTCGACACGTAGGAGCTATAGCTGCATCGAGGGCATTACAAGTTGGTATCAGAGCCTTCCCTGACCTTAGGAGCCCCATTGCTTGATCGTTTTTAGCAGCCGAGTTGTGTCTAGAAAATATTTTGAGTCATTTAGGAATTATATATCGGAGAGTTTAGGAATTCTTTTTACTCCCCAGTCTCTTCATTGCTCTGGTAAGGCATCCTAACGTAGAGTTTTGACTCTTCTCTTCTCAAATTTCACTAAATTTTTTTAGGATCACGCGGGTATCTTGGAATCGTTCCGATGGTTTTGTGACGAGAACATTGTTCTTGGTGCCTCCTGTCTTTAGGGGTTGTGGCAGTGTCCCGGGGAGTTGAGCTCCGAGGTGTTGTTGTCACAATTTTATTGTTGCAATTCTGGAATGCCTGAGTTTAGTACGCCGACATCAAAAATCTCTTTTATGCAGTTCGTTGGTGAGATAACCTCGACGCCACCCAATACTGGGGCGGGAGTTCGGGAGTATCGCCATAACTTGTATAACAGATGCTTTTTCGAAGGTTGAGGTAGATGGTTTCCGAAATTTTTCTCGGTTATGTGTTGAAGGATGGATACAGCTAGATGTAGGATTTGCTAGATTTGGGTGAGATATTATGCTTCCCCTGTATCCCCAACACCTGATTGCATAACCGGAAAGGTTCGGGAGTTTCATAGGTGGGAATTCTTGTAGCTCTAGTTCTTCTTCCACGGATATTTGGTTTGAGATTGGGATTTCTTACCGAGTATTCGTTCTTGATCCGTACCTTGCTGATTTATTTCTCTACCTAAATTCTAAGTGGCTTCTCAATTTATGGATATGTGACCATTTTAAGACGAATGCATTCGTTCATTTTGTTCGGGTGTGAAGACTTTATGTTGCAATTTTCATTATGTTGGATTCAGCTTCATTTTATCCGTCAATGTGCTAACGGTGGTCAACCTCTTCAGGATGGCTCCTGCTAAGAGCACCAATCAGAATCAGAATCAAGATCCGCCACCACCTCCACCTCCTCCGGAGGCATGGCAAGCTGTGATGGCCGTAACCAATGCAAACACACAGTTGATCATGCAAATTCTTCAAGAGCGCAATCAAGCGAACCAAGGCAACCAAGGCAACAATCAGAATCACTTTGCTACACTCAACCAGTTCCTTGCTAACGGGCCAAAGACTTTCAGCAATTGTGTTTAGGCAACTGATGCTAACGATTGGCTCGTGGATCTATGCAAGCATTTCGAGTGCAGTAACGTCAGGCCTGAGGACTTCGTCAAGTTCGCTTCCTTCCAACTCAAAGATCAAGCTGCAGAATGGTTCCAGCAGTAGAAGGATTCCAGAGGAGGCCGTGCGATTACCTAGGATGAATTTCGTCAAGATTTCAGAGCTCATCATATCCCTCAGAGCGTGGTTGAAAGCAAGCATGAGGAATTCCGCAACCTGAAGCAAGGCTCTTTGTCTGTCTATGACTACAACAAGTTGTTTCAGAAGCTCGCCCGCTTTGCTAAGCAGGACGTCCCTGATGAGAAGAGCATGATATACCAGTTCAGAGGTGGTCTCAGAGAAGAAATTCAGCTAGCTCTTGTTCTCTTTGAGCCCTTGAGGTATGATGAGTTCTACAACATGGCATTGAAGCAAGAGGCCGCTCAACTGAGGTGTGATGCTTCCAAGAAGCGAGTCAGAGAGGCTACTCCTTCTTCCTCTACTCAAGTGGCCAAGTAGCAGAAGTATTGGCTTCCTCCTCCTCCGTTTCGTCAGCCGTATCAGCAGAAGAGCAAAGGTGGCAGTGGATCTTCCCACCCACCCAACCCTGGCTTTCAGAACAAGACTTCGTCTCAAGCTCCAAGATCGAGTGCTCCGTATCACCGTCTGCTTTCAGAGGTCATGTGCAATAAGTGCCAACAGAAGGGTCACTATGCCAACAAATGCTTCAATCAGAGGCGTCTCCCTCCTCCTCCTCCTGTGAGATCGGCAAGTACAGCTGTGGTCAAGCATAACCCCAAGCACGTGAAGGTCAACATGATGAATGCAGCTCAGGCAGAGGACTCGTCAGATGTCATCATGGGTAACCTTCTTGTTAACGATGTTCCCGCAAAAGTACTTTTTGACTCTGGTGCATCGCATTCCTTCATGTCATTCCCATTTGCATCGGAGAACAATTTTAGTACTAAGGCATTACCTAGAGCTATGCAAGTCGTCTCTCCGGCTAAGCATCTGAGTTCTAGTATGATGGTTTCGGATATTTCGATCATGATGGGTGATTTCAAGTTTCTGGCTTCTCCAATGGTTCTTGGTAACTCGGATATTGATCTTATTCTCGGGATGGATTGGCTTTCTAAGCACAAGGCGCATCTTGATTGTGCAGCCAGGCAGATTCAATTGACTCATTCGTCTGAGGATGTAATTGTCTTTGCCACTCGGGATAATACCATCCATCTATTTTCTCTCAATGAGAAGGGTGAACTGGATGCTATCTCGCAAATTCCAATCGTTTGCGAATATCAAGACGTCTTTCCAGAAGAGCTTCCAGGAATGCCTCCGCACCGGCCAGTTGAATTCGTCATCGATCTTGAGCCTGGCACGGAACCAGTGTGCAAGCGTCCTTACAAGCTCGGACTTGAAGAGTTGAAGGAGCTGAAGAAGCAACTCGATATTCAAGAGAGAATGGGTCTCATCCAGCCTAGTTCTTCTCCGTGGGGTTGTGGTGTTCTTTTTGTGAAGAAGAAGGATGGAACGGACCGACTTTGTGTTGATTATCGTCCATTGAACAAGAAGACCATCAAGAACAAATACCCACTTCCCAACATTAATGAGTTGTTCGAACAACTCAAAGGTGCCCAAGTATTCTCCAAGCTTGATCTCCGTATGGGTTATCATCAGATTTGAATTCGTGAGCAAGATATTCCCAAGACGGCTTTCAGGAGAAGCTTTGGTTCATATGAATACATTGTCATGTCTTTTGGCCTCGTCAACGCTCCTCCGACGTTCTCTCGCATGATGAACTTCATCTTCAACGCCTACACCAATGACTTCGTTTTGGTCTATCTCGACGACATTCTAGTTTTCTCGAAGAACAAGGAAGATCATGCCAAGCACTTGCGTTTGGTACTTGACAAACTCAGAGAACACAAGTTCTACGCCAAGTTCTCCAAGTGCGAATTTTGGCTCGATGAGGTTCTTTATCTTGGTCATATCATCTCTGCCAAGGGCATTGCGGTGAATCCTGAGAAGGTGTCTGCAATTGTGAATTGGGAACCACCTCAGAACGTGAAGCAACTCCGTAGCTTCCTCGGTCTCGCAAGCTACTGTCGAAGATTCATTGAAAACTTTTCTAAGATCGCGAAGCCTCTCTCAAATCTTCTCCAGAAGCACGTCAAGTATGTTTGGTCTCCGGAGTGTGACATTGCTTTCAACACTTTGAAAGAGAAATTGGTCACTGCTCCAGTTCTGACTCCGCCTGATGAATCCAAGCCGTACGAGGTCTTTTGTGATGCCTCTCTCCAAGGTCTTGGCGCATTGTTGATGCAAGAAAAGAAAGTTGTGGCTTATACCTCTCGCCAGTTGAAGCCCAATGAGAAGAACTACCCCACTCATGATCTCGAGTTGGCGGCAGTTGTGCATGCTCTTTTGACTTGGAGACATCTCTTATTGGGAAGAAAAGTGGACATTTTCACTGATCACAAGAGTCTCAAGTACATCTTCACTCAGCCTAATCTCAACCTCAGGCAAACTCGATGGGTCGAAATGATTCAAGAGTATAATCCGAGTATCGAGTATACTCCAGGCAAGGCCAATGTGATTGCTGACGCATTGAGCAGGAAGGCTTATTGCAACAGTCTGATTCTCAAGCCTTATCAACCCGAGCTTTGTGAAGCTTTCCGCAAACTTAATCTGCAAGTTGTTCCTCAAGGTTTCCTCGCCAACCTTCAAGTCTCTCCTACCTTGGAAGACCAGATTCGCCAAGCTCAGCTTCTCGATGCTATGGTGAAAAAGGTGAAGATTTGGATTGCCAAGAGTCAACCCAAGTACAAGTGCTACCGCCTTGATAACAAGGGTACTCTCTTCTTCGAGGATCGTATTGTTGTACCCAAAGGTGACCTTCGTAAAGTGATCATGAACGAGGCTCACAATTCTCTCCTCTCCATCCACCCTGGGAGCATGAAGATGTATCAGGACCTCAAGCAGGCTTATCGGTGGACTCTAATGAAGCGTGAGATTGCTCAATTCGTGAATGAGTGTGATGTCTGCAGAAGAGTGAAGGCAGAACACCAAAGGCCAGCTGGTCTCCTCCAACCTCTTGCCATTCTAGAGTGGAAGTTTGACCACATTGAGATGGACTTCGTGACTGGGTTTCCAAAGTCCAAGTGTGGCAATGATGCTATATTCGTTGTCATCGACAAACTCACTAAAGTGGCTCATTTTCTGCCTATCAAAGAGTCAATCACTGCAGCTCAATTGGCGGAACACCATACCTCTCGAATTGTCTCTCTACACAGTATTCCACAAGTGATGTCTTCAGATCGTGGCAGCATCTTTACATCCAAGTTTTGGGAATCTTTCCAGAAGGCCATGGGCACCAACATCCGCTTCAGCACAGCTTTCCATCCTCAAACTAGCGGTCAAGTCAAGCGTGTCAATCAGATTCTTGAAGATATGCTCAGGGCTTGTGTGATCTCCTTCGGCATGAAGTGGGAGGATTGTCTTCCATATGCTGAATTCTCCTACAACAACAGTTTTCAAGCAAGTTTGGGCAAGGCCCCATTTGAAATTCTGTATGGCAGGAAGTGCCGTACCCCTCTCAACTGGTCTGAAACCGGTGAACGTCAGCTTCTCGGAAATGACTTAATCATAGAGGCAGAGGAAATGTGCAAAATCATTCGAGATAACCTCAAAGCAGCCCAATCCCGCCAGAAGAGCTAGTATGACAGTAAGCACCGTGATTTGGCTTTCGAGATCGGAGATCATGTTTACCTCCGCGTCTCTCCTATGAAAGGTACTCGTCAATTCGGTATCAAAGGGAAGCTTGCCCCTAGATACGTGGGACCTTTCAAGATTGTCAGCAAGAGAGGCGATCTCGCTTATCAACTCGAGCTTCCTTCAAACTTTGCAAATGTTCATGACGTGTTCCATGTCTCTCAGCTCCGAAAGTGCTTCAAGACTCCTGACCGCACCGTCAACTTCGAGGACATTGAGCTCCAAGAAGATCTCTCTTATCGTGAGCACCCCGTGGCCATTCTTGAAGAGAGAGAACGCAAGACTCGCAACAAGTCAATCAAATTCCTCAAAGTCAAGTGGTCACACCATTCTGACCGTGAAGCTACCTGGGAACGCGAGGATCACCTCCGTTCTGAATACCCAGTATTCTTTCAGTCCTAGATCTCGGGACGAGATCCTTTCGTAGCGGTGGAGTGTTGTAACACCTTGGATATGATTTTCCCAATATGTACTCCAACTCTTGCCATTTCTGGCGTTAAGTTATTTTATTTTCTCGGGTTCGGGTTTTTATCTCCGTGTGTTGTTGTCGTTGTCATGCATCTCATATCATGTCATCATGTGCATTGCATTTGCATACGTGTTCATCTCATGCATTCGAGTATTTTCCCCGTTGTCCGTTTTGCATTCCGACGCTCCGTTCTCCTCCGGTGGTCATTTCTACCTTTCTTTCGTGTGTGGGGATTAAACATTTCTGGATTGGACCGAGACTTGGCAAGCGGCCTTGGTTTACTACCGATAGACCGTCTGTCAAGTTTCGTACCTTTTGGACTTCGTTTGATGCTCCAACGGTAAACCGAGGGACCAAAAAGGCCTCGTGTGTGTTGCAGCCCAACACCCCTCCAATTTGGCCCAAAACCCACCAAAACCCTCTCCATCATCTAGAGCGTTCGATCACGATCGCGTGGCCGAAAACCACACCTCATTTGGACTCTCCTAGCTCCCTCTATGCCTATTTAAAGACACCCCCGAATTTCTCCTTCCCCTTCCTCCCGAAACCCTAGATCCATCCCCTCCCGTCGCCGCCGGACAAAGTCCGCCGGGCCGGACATTGTCCGACCCGCTCCGCCGCTGCCACGTCAGCCCCGCGGGCCCCACATCGCCGCCAGCGCAGCCGGCCCGCGAGGCCCGCAGCGGGCCCCCGAGGCCCACTTCCTCGCGCGCCACCTCGCCTGCAAGCCGCCGCCGCCTCCCTCGCGCCCGATCGCCGCCTCCGCCACCCGCCATCGTCGCCGGCCGCAAGCTCGCCGGAAGCCCCGCGCCCCTCGCCTTCCCCGCGCCTCGAGAGCCGACGCCGAGGGCGCCCACCTCCCGCCCGCCGCCAGATCCGGCCGGGGAGAGGCCGGCCTCGCCTCTTCTCCACCTCCCCGCCGACGTGCCGCCCTCGCCGGAGCAGGTTGACCTCGCTGGAGTCCTCGGTTCGCGCGCCGACGAGGAACCCTAGATCCGCGGGTGGTGATTTTCTTCTAAGTCCTCAAATTCCCAGATCCATATGCCCATATTCATCATGCTATAATTTTGCATCCGTGGCTCCGTTTTGGGCATATAGCATATCAAAATGTTCATCTCAGAGAGCACCTCATTTCATCTCATTGCATCATTTTCATTTGAGTTCATCTCGATGCCCGAAATGCTGTTGGAAGAGTGCTATTTGAGATAATTGTCAGATCTGCTGCTCCAATTAGATATTTGTCATTTTTGCCATGATTATTGTGTGCATGATATGCCCAGGAGTTCTTCATGAGTTTTGTTATATGTTTTGCCATCTATCCAGAGGTGCAACCCATGTATTTTTTTTGATGTGTGTGGTGACTAGCACAAGATTGCAAAGTGGAGCATTCGTTAATGCTGATTTCAGGGACTTAGCATTTCCACTAAGTCCTTGATCTGTTTATCTCATTATGCCATATGTTCATGTGGTTTCCTAGTGATCCGTGCCTCTATTGAGGATGATCAGTAAGGATGTTTTGTTAATCTTGCAGTGCTTTATCCATCCATGTCTTTGTTTGCAATTATGGAGCACCGTAGCTTGAGTCAATCGAGCTCTACTTTTGTCATTTCGTGAATCTAGGCAGATTGTCTACTTGTTAGCAATTTTGCCGAGGATGTTGTAGTTGATCCGTGCATGCTATGTTATTGTTCTTGCCATGTCTAGCTTGTATTTTGTGTATTTGTGATGGGTGTATGCTTAGTTTGTCATGACTTGCTCTGTAGTGAGTGCATCGAGCTCGTTAACATGCCTACTTGATATCTGTTTCAGCATGCTCCAGTTTTCATTAAGTCTGAGAACTGATTATGTTTTGCCATGTTCACATGCTTGCAATTGTATTTTCTGATCCCTTTTGGCTCAAGGTCACTAAGGGACTTTTGTTAAGCTCTTTGAGTAGCTCCATGCCATACTTTACTTTGCCATGATCAGGTCCTGTAGCATATAGTTTTCATGCTCCAAAATGTGCTATCTGATCTGAAATTTCAAACAAGTGTTAATTTCACCAAGTCTGAAATCTGTTTACCAAATGCATTTTTGCCATGCTTGTTTGAACCTATTAATGGATGAATTGGCCGTAGCTCAGTGCTAGTCTTTTGTTAAGCATCATGAAAGGATCCCTGCCATGTATTTTTTTGTCATGTTTGGGTGCTGTAGCATGTTCATCTTGTTGCATTTAGATGGCTACTTGCTGTAAATCGCAGAACGTGGTCATATTTGTATTGCTTGCCATTTCCAAACCGTAACTCCGATTCCGGCGTTCTTTATATCGTTTTCAAGCGATTTCATCTCATCTTTCCAGTGGCACACTTGGAATTCCAAGTTGAGGCCAGGTTCATGCATTCCTTGTCAAATCTTGCATACGCATCCCATATCGCATCCCGCATAGGATACCATGTTTGCATCATGTTGTTTGAGTTTGCACGTGGTTGATTGTGTCCTTATTGCTTGTTTGTCTTATTTGGGTAGAGCCGGGAGACGAGTTCGCTAACGAGGAGCCCGTTGAGTTTGCTTTCGAGGATCCAGTCAACTCTGAGAACTTTGCAGGCAAGATGATCATACCCTCGAAATCACTACTATCTTTGCTATGCTAGATGCTCGTTCTTTTGCTATGCCTATGCTACGACCTATGCTACGATGCCTACCACTTGCTTATCATGCCTCCAAAATTGCCATGTTAAACCTCTAACCCACCATGTCCTAGCAAACCATTGATTGGCTATGTTACCGCTTTGCTCAGCCCTCTTATAGCGTTGCTAGTTGCAGGTGAAGATTGGAGACCGTTCCTTGTTGGAACATTATTTACTTGTTGGGATATCATTATATTGCCTTGTTATCTTAATGCATCTATATACTTGGTAAAGGGTGGAAGGCTCGGCCTCTCGCCTAGTGTTTTGTTCCACTCTTGCCGCCCTAGTTTCCGTCATATCGATGTTATGTTCCCGAATTTTGCGTTCCTTACGCGGTTGGGTTATAATGGGAATCCCTTGATAGTTCGCCTTGATTAAAGCTTTTCCAGCAATGCCCAACCTTGGTTTTACCATTTGCCACCTAGCCTCTTTTTCCCTTGGGTTTCGGGAGCCCGAGGGTCATCTTATTTAACCCCCCCGGGCCAGTGCTCCTCTGAGTGTTGGTCCGACTG
Organism: Triticum aestivum; assembly: GCF_018294505.1. NCBI lineage: Eukaryota > Viridiplantae > Streptophyta > Magnoliopsida > Poales > Poaceae > Triticum > Triticum aestivum. The sequence continues at coordinate 231,180,405 of NC_057803.1, forward strand.
AGCTGCCTGCGGGGCCACCTCGGGGCAACTTGAGGGTTGGTTTTACTCATAGATAGTCTCATCTGAGTGTGCCCTGAGAACGAGATATGTGCAGCTCCTATCGGGATTTGTAGGCACATTCGGGCGGTGTTGCTAGATTTGTTTTAACTTGTCGAAGTTTCATGTAGAACCGAGATACCGAGTCTGATCGGAACGTCTCGGGAGGAGGTCTATTCCTTCGTTGACCGTGAGAGCTTGTCATGGGCTAAGTTGGGACTCCCCTGCAGGGATTTGAACTTTCGAAAGCCGTGCCCGCGGTTATGGGCAGATGGGAATTTGTTAATGTCCGGTTGTAGATAACTCGAACCTTAACTTAATTAAAATGAATCAACAGTGTGAGTTACCGTGATGGTCTCTTCTCGGCGGAGTCCAGGAAGTGAACATGGTGTTGGAGTAATGCTTGCCGCAGGATGTCCTCTAGTTACTCGTTCGCGCTTTGCCTCCTCTTCTCGCTCTCTTTTGCGAACAGGTTAGCCACCATATATGCTAGTCACTTGCCGCAGCTCCACATATTTTCCTTGCCTTACCTAATAAGCTGAAATAGTCTTGATCGCGAGGGTGCGAGATTGCTGAGTCCCCGTGGCTCATAGATTACTTCCAAACCAGATGCAGGGCCTGATGACTCCGTTCCAGATGACGCGCTTGAGCTCAAGTGGGAGTTCGATGAGGACTCACGCCGATACTACGTGTCTTTCCCTGATGATCAGTAGTGGTGCCGAGTTGGGGCGATCGGGACCGTGTCTCATGTTGGGTTATCTTTTAGTTTGACGCCGTAGTCGGGCCATGAGTGTTTGATTGTTGTAGTGCTATTTATGTACTTTGATTGACATGGCGAGTGTAAGCCAACTATGTATCTCCCCTTTTATTATCTATATTACATGGGATGTTGTGAAGACTGCCTAACTTGCGACATTTCTTTCAATGCGGTTATGTCTATAAGTCGTGCCTCGACACGTAGGAGCTATAGCCGCATCGAGGGCGTTACATGTCCCCACCTGGTGGCCCCGCAGACCCTGATTCCAACTCCATAAATACCTATTTTTCTAGAAAAAATCAAGGAGAAAGAATTATCGCGATCCACGAGATGGAGCCGCCGTCACCTCCTATTCTTCATCGGGAGGCTAGATCTGGAGTCCGTTTGGGGCTCCGGAGAGGGGTATCTTCGTTGTTCGTCATCACCCACCCTTCTCCATCGCCAATTCCATGATGCTCCCCACCGGGAGTGAGTAATTCCTTCGTAGGCTTGCTAGTCGATGAGGAGTTGGATGAGATTCATCATGTAATCGAGTTAGCTTTGTTAGGGCTTGATCCCTAGTATCCACTATGTTCTTAGATTGATGTTGCTATGACTTTGCCATGCTTAATGCTTGTCACTTTGGGCCCGGGTGCCATGATTTCAGATCTGAACCGTTTATGTTATCACCATTATATCCATGTTCTAGATCCGATCTTGCAAGTTATCACTGGTGCGCATCGGTCCTAAACAACGGTTTTTAACCCCTTTCCGTGATGGCATTTGGAACCGTCGCCAAGTGAGTGTGGGCGATAGGGGTGTGAGGGAGTCCTGGACTAAGGGGTCCTTGGTCATCCGGTCTGTTATCCATGGGCCAGACTGATGGGCCGTGAAGAGATGAAGACCGAAGACTACATCGTGTCCGGATTGGACTCTACTTGGCGTGGAAGACAAGCTTGGCGACCGAAGATTCCTTTTCATGTAACCGACTCCCTGTAAACCCTAGATCTCCTCGGTGTCTATATAAACCGAAGGGGATAGTCCGGAAAGGACAACACACATATAGTCATTACCATATTCATAGGCTAGACTTCTAGGGTTTAGCCATTACGATCTCATGGTAGATCAACTCTTGTAATACTCATATTCATCAAGATCAATCAAGCAGGAAGTAGGGTATTACCTCCATAGAGAGGGCCCGAACTTGGGTAAACATCACGTCCCCTGTCTCCTGTTACCATCGATCCTAGACGCACAGTTCGGGACCCCCTACCCGAGATCCACCGGTTTTGACAACGACATTGGTGCTTTCATTGTGAGTTCCACTATGCCATCGATAGAAGGCTCGATGGACCCTTCGATCATCAGTAATGACGTTGTCCAGGGAGAAACCTTTCTCCCTAGACAGATCTTCGTATTCGTCAGCTTCGTACTATGGGCCAACTCATTTGGCCATCTGGAGTAGATCGACAGCTACGCCCCTGGCCATCAGGTCAGATTCGGAAGCCTGAATTACGTCGCGAACGTCCGTGGAGATTTGATCTTCGATGGATTCGAGACTGCGGCAACCGCTCTCCATCGCCTCGATGAACATGGCTTAAACCTGTCATCGGGCCGCATCCAGGAGATAGCTCCTGTAACAGCTCTGGCCTTGAATCTGGAGCAGATCAAGTCGCCCGAAGACGGGAATCTCAACCCCATCACGGGGGCTACCGATTCTGCGGCGCTGGAGCCGCACGCAGATTCCACTTCATACGATATCCACATCAACGGAACCTCGGACTCACCTCCGATGTCGAACTTCGAACCCTGCGAGCCTGCGTATACCGAACTCGGTCGGTTATCGATCCTCAAGTTCAGCGCCGCAGATGTCTTCCAACACTCGCCCATGGGTGACATAGTAAACTCGCTAAAAAAACCTATCACTGGCAAGCGACCCGTCACCAAACCATGTTTGGGTCGAACTTTCTGCGGACGATGGAGAATTTTGTTTCCCACCCGCCGCCCACTTCGTAGCCACTGTTGAAGACCTAACCAACACACCCGACCCCTGCTCCGAAGACATCGATGGTGTGGACGACGATGAGGGGCAAGGCCAGAGCTTACTACCCGTTCGACACGGGATGACCACTTCCTGGTATGACATGTGTATGATAGACACACCTTACGGCATTCTTGACGATGACAAGGAGGATCCGGTCGTGAATAAACTTCCTGGTACACATCCCGGACACCGGCACCATAGGTCACATCGCCCAAGAGAAAACACTGCCAACACCAGAAAAGACGATACTCCGGACAACAAAGACCCCGTGGAGGTAGAATCCGAGCGGAATGAATAGGAAGTCGGGCAAGACAACTCTGGTGAACAGACCACATATGGGGACTTGGAGGACTTGGAGGCAACGAAGATTTTATCATGCCCAAGGAACCTCTCGAGCAGGAGCGCTTTAAACGCCGGCTTATAGCCACTGCAAGGAGCCTAAGAAAGAAGCAGCTACAGCTTCAAGCAAGCCAAGATTTGCTCAATGATAGATGGACCGAGGTCTTGGCCGCCGAAGAATACGACCCTAGCAGCCCAGTCAAAAGCCACCCCAAGAATAGGCGGCTCCATCAATACGATCGCAGGGCGATACCACCATCGAACAATGCGGCGGGCCGACCACAGTTCAGTCCAGACAAAGCAGCAGCCCAAGAAGAGCACCATACCAACCCATTCGGCCGTCAAAACAAAACAGCTCGGGGGAATACCTGCGATATCAACCAATACATGGAGGGAAGAGAAGGACGCACACGATCGACGTACAGATCACATACCCTGACCGACGATGATGGTCGCCTATTCGGACGCTATAAAGACGACCATGCCCGGACCAAACACCGTAAACGGAACCCACCGGAGGTGCTTCATAGTGTGGCCCAACATAGAGGAGCTGCACACCCTCGTTGCTTCACTAACAAAGTAATGGAGCATGCATTTCTAGACGGGTTTAAACCCATCAACATCGAATCATACGATGGAACAACAGATCTCGCGGTATGGATCGAGGATTACCTCCTCCATATTCACATGGCCCGTGGAGACGACCTCCACACCATTAAATACCTACCTCTCAAGCTTAAAGGGCCAGCTCGGTACTGGCTAAATAGTTTGCCAGAAAATTCCATTGGCAGCTGGGAAGATTTGGAAGACGCCTTTCGAGACAACTTCCAGGGAACATATGTCCGACCATTATACGCCGATGACTTAAGTCACATTGTCCAGGAGCCTGGCGAGTCAGCCAGGGAGCTCTGGACCAGGTTCTTAGTAAAAAAGAACCAAATTGTCGACTGTCCGGATGCAGAATCCCTTGCGGCCTTTAGACATAGCGTCTGGGATGAATGGCTAGCGCGTCACCTCGGCCAGGAAGGACCCAAATCCATGGAGGCCCTTACCGCTCTAATGACCCGCTTCTGTGTTGGAGAAGACAACTAGCTTGCTCGTAAAAGCAGCGACGCCAGCAGCCCGGGCACCTCCGAAATCCGAGATGCCAACGGCAAGCCACGACGAACCGAACACAACAGTCGCAGTAATATACACGACACAGCGGCGAATGCCGGATTTCAAAATCCGAAGCCCGGTCAACGAAAGAAGCCACTAAAGGCAAACCAGGATGGACCATCCACCCTTGACAGGATATTGGACCGACCTTGTCAGATTCATGGTCACCCTGATATGCCAGCTAATCATACCAACCGAAACTGTTGGGTCTTCAAGCAGGCAGGCAAGCTTAACACTGACCACAAGGGGAGGAGGCCACCAGGCGATAAAGACGACGGATCGGCTCGACAGCAGAACGCCAGGGGCCAGGAACAGTTCCCCTCCGATGTTCGACCACTCCCGGAACACAAGTAGCGGTTCGTCTTCCACCACCCACATAATGCATTGGCAAAATTCGCACCACGCGCACTCAATATGCAAAGCAGGAGTGTGAAGAGGACATTTCTTTTACTAACCCGAATTCGGAGTTCTCCAAGGGCCTTTGCAGATCTGCGACGTAGTGTGACCGACACTGCGGAGTTCTTTCGAGCCGAAGAATGGAGCTCCGCGGAGAAGCTGTTCTAGTCGCAATATTGCGCGCCAGAACATCCGGTGCCCTTCAGCGATCAACTGAAATAGCTGGTCGAGCTGCCTAGGGTGGACGAACTGGCCATGAAAGATATGATAGTCCAGCTGTGGCCAGCCGAAGCTATTCCCAGCAGCTACTTCAGCCTCGTGAAGAAGCTGGTGGATGCCTATCCTCGGCTGGATGTCATCAAGCGGTCCGTCTTCATCGAGGCCGCGCGTATGGCCTTCTCTTATTGCAAGGTCTGGTGGGCGAAGCTGGACGCTGTCAAGCTAGCGACCGGGGGGCCGCCGGAGGGCAAGGTGTACCGCACACCTGAGCGATACTTCGGCGATGTCTTAGAGGGGCCCCACATTGTTGCGGATCATTGTGGGAAGGACACCATCTTTGAATGAATGTATTCGAGCTTCCTCTTGCTTGTATGATGAAATAAAATGTTTATGCAATATAATGCTTGTTATGTTTTTAATTTTTTACATCCTGTGCGGCCGTCTTGAATAAAATCTAAGGGTTAACCAGTCATCGTCTTCTTCCCCCATGTAGGTAGTACGGGGGTGTTCGGGATGGAATCTAAACAATCTTGATCCAATTAGATGGTCCTTGAAGGAGTTGTTTAGCACAACGAACCAGGCAACCAGACTATGCGGCTGTAACACCCTCACTTAGCCATAGGAGTGCGACAATAAAAACATGGGCGCAACCCCTAGTATCCGAACTAGAGTGCTATAAGCATCTGATTGGGAAGTACCAATCCTTTGCGTAATGCGGAAGAAATCTCCAACGATTTGCAACCTCCGAACAGCTGACCGGCTCTCGCCGCATCATGATAGTCAGTTTTCGGCTTTCTCTACTGAGGTGCTCCTTTGGATAAACCAAGGCACAATTGCAGTAGTTCTCCCTTTACTACCTTAGCAGATGTAGCGGAACGCAAGGTAGCAAGCACAGGAGCCAGGCAACCCAACTATTGACCAAAGACATGATTCAAAGCCAATGCATATAATGCTAAATTCGGGGTGCCGAACTATACTTATAAAAAGTGTTCGGACTTTTGTTGTCGTAATGTGGGGGTGCTATGAAGCCCCTGGAAAGCATCGAGAGTACCGAAGTGTACGGGTGCTACCTGATAGGATTATCCACAGGGGAGCTGAAAAGAAAGAAAGAAAAAAACAGAAAAGGTACAAAAAGCTAGAGTCCTTCAGCTCCAGCCGCAAACTGCTCTCATTGTAATTTAATTAGTACGTCAAGGCGTATTGGTACATGTAGTGCAATAAGCAACATGCTATTTGACATGCCGAAACCAAGGGAGAGCTGCATATGGGTCCTAAAAAACAGGTAAAATTATCGTTAACGGAATCACCTAAAAAGTCCCCCATATGTCTGCATTTCTCGCCGTCTTGGTGAGTTTATCCTTCAGGAGGACCGATGACCAGGCCATCTGATGGTGCCTGTGGGATTGAGACCTGAAAAGGAAACAAGTAAAAAATGAAAGTATATGTGTATCCGACGTCGGTTGAGCCGTACTACGGACCAGAAGCTAGCCATGCCTCCGTCGACGCCCATGGGATTTTGAGCGTGTAGTTATGTACACGCGGTATGAATGCGACCATTTGATCGGAACTGTGACGGAGGCTGAATTGCTAGTCGAGATCCTAACGAGCCGAGCTCTACTGCTGCAGAGTAGTTCGGACCCTCTTAACGGTGTCCCTGGGCTTGGCAGCCGAGTTAAGGTTCTGCTTGAGAAGGCCGCTATGTACTTCTGCCGCTAAGGCAGCTGTGTGCTCTTCTGTACGAAGGGAGCATTCCGTATTTCCGTTGACTGTTATGACACTGCGTGGACCGGGCATCTTGAGCTTGAGATAAGCATAGTGTGGTACTGCATTGAATCAAGCGAACGCAGTTCGTCTGAGCAGTGCGTGATAGCCGATGCGAAAGGGGACGATATCGAAGATTAACTCCTCGCTTCAGAAGTTGTCCGGAGATCCGAAGACAACCTCGAGTGTGATTGAGGCCTTACACGGGCCTCTACGCCTGGTATGACTCCTTTAAAGTTAGTCCTTGTAGGCTTGATCCTTGATGGGTTAATGCCCATTTTTCACGCTGTATCCTAATAGAGCAGATTAAGGCTGCTACCTCCATCCATAAGGACGCGAGTCAGGTGGAACCCATCGATTATTGGGTCTAAGACTAGTGCGGCTGAGCCACCATGTCGGATACTGGTCGTATGATCCCAGCGATCAAAAGTGATCGGGCATGACGACCATGGATTAAATTTTGGGGCGACTGGCTCTATCGCGTAGACGTCCCTTAGTGCACGCTTGCCCTCCCTCTTGGGGATGTGGGTAGCATATATCATGTTCACTGTTTTGACCTGAGTGGGAAACTTCTTCTGTCCCCCTGTGTTCGGTTGCTGGGGCTCTTCGTCATCGTCCTCGCTTTGCAACCCCTTTTACCTATTCTCGACGTTTAATTTGCCGGTCTATTTAAAAACCCAGTAATCTCTATTTGTATGATTGGGTGGCTTGTCTGGGGTGCCATGAATCTGGCACGGACGATCGAGTATGCGGTCTAAGCTGGATGGGCCTGAATTGTTCTAATGGAACAACTTCTTCCGCTGACCAGACTTAGGGCCCCTGAATCCGGCATTGACTGTCGTGTCCTCGGTGTTATCACTTTTGTTTCAATGCTTGTATCTGTTGCGTCGAGACTTGTCTTTGCTAGTTTTAGCTTCAGGGGTGCCGACGTCGCTTGCCTTGTTTTTGCTACGGGCCAACAAATTGTCCTCGCCCGCACAAAAGCGGGTCATGAGTGCCCTGAGGGCTGCCATGGATTTTGGTTTTTCTTGGCCGAGGTGGCGAGCGAGCCATTCATCGCGGATGCTGTGTTTGAAGGCTGCTAGGGCTTCGGCATCCGGACAATCGACGATTTGGTTCTTTTTAGTTAAGAACCTAGTCCAGAATTTCCTGGCGGACTCTCCGGGCTCTTGAACTATATGGCTTAAGTCATCAGCGTCCGGAGGTCGAACGTATGTACCTTGGAAGTTATCGAGGAAAGCCTCTTCCAAGTCCTCCCACTGCCAATGGAATTTGCAGGCAGACTGTTGAGCCAGTGCCGAGCTGGTCCCTTGAGTATTCAAGGGAGGTATTTGATGGCATGGAGGTCATCGCCGCGGGCCATATGAATGTGGAGAATGAAGTCTTCGATCCATATCACGGGGTCCATGGTTCCATCGTATGATTCTATATTCACGGGTTTGAACCCTTCTGGGAATTCATGATCCAGGACCTCATCTGTGAAGCAATGAGGGTGTGCGGCGCCTCTGTGTCGGGCCGTATCGCGACGTAGCTCTGATGGAGTCCGTGTGCGGTTTTCGGCCCGCGCGTGACTAAGTTTGTCACGTACGAATAGGTGGCCGTCGTCGCGTGTCGAGGCACGCCCTCGCAATCCTAGATTGATCTAGTGTGTCCTAGTTTATTGTTCAGGGGTTGCCAGAGGTCATATGTATGCCCATGGGCTAGTTTACCTCAGCCTGTGCGTTGAGGCGGGGCTGGCTGGATGTTCGACGTGAGTTGCCATTTTGTCTCGACCATGTGGTGGTCGGTCAGCCGCATTGTACGATGGAGGTATGTAGTTCGGCGCCTCCTCGTCAAACTGAGGTAGCAATTTGCACTTTGGGTAGCTTTTGGTTGGGCGCTTGAGGCCGTACTCTTCGGCTGCTAGGACATCGGTACATTTATCATTAAGCAGATCTTGGTCAGCTTGAAGCTGCTGCTGCTTCTTTTTCAGGCTCCTTGCAGTGGCAATTAGCTAGCGCTTGAAGCGCTCCTGCTCAAGAGGTTCCTCAGGCATGATGAAATCCTCGGTGCCGAGGCTCACCTCGTCCTCGGAGAGCGGAAGGTAGTTATCGTCCTCTGAATCTTCATGTGTGGCCTGTTTACCGGGGCTAACCGTACCGACTTCCCGTTCATCTTGTTCATTAACTGTATCGACGGGGTCTTCGTTGTCTTCGGCACCTTCTGGAGTGTTGTCTTCTCCCGTGCCAGTACTGCTGTCTTTACTGTGGCATGACTTAGAGCGGCGTCGCTGACGCTGGCGCTTGGACTGTATTTCAGAAGGTTTATCCTCAGCTAGATCTTCCTTCTCCTCGCTGCTGTTCTCCTTTGGTGCATCCACCATGTATACATCATACGAGGAAGTGGCCGTCCGGCGTCCGATGAACAACGGGTTCTGGACCTCTTCTTCTCCGGCATCGTCGTCCATACCGTCAATTTCCTCGGAGTCGTAGTCAAGTTCGTCTGTCAAATCCTCGACCGTGGCTATGAAGTGGGTGGCGGGTGGGAAGCGAAATTCTCCACCGCCAGCCCCTAGTTCGAGCCGGATATAGTTCGGCTGTGGGTCCTCTGTCGAGGACATGTTTTTTAACGATTTTAGAACATCGCCCAAAGGCGAGCGCTACAAGATGTCTGCGGCGCTGAATTCGAAGATCGATAAACGATCAAGCTCGGCGTCCGCGGCCTCATGTGGTTCGGAACTTATGGCCGGAGACGAGTCTGGAGTTCCGCTGTTAGAGGCGTCATGAGAGGTTAAGTCTATATGTGGCTCCAACGTCATGGAATATGTGGCCTCCGTGGTGGGGTTGATCCTCCCGTCCTTGGGTGGCACGGCTTGCTGCGGATCTAGGCCAAGAACGGTTACAGGAGCAATCTTCTGGATGCAGCCTGATGACAGATTTAGGTCCTGATCATCGGGGCGACCGGGAGCGGCTACCGCGGTCTCGAATCCAGCGAAGATCAAGTCTCCACGGGTATCTGAAACGTAGTTCAAGCTCCCAAATTTGACCTGATGGCCAGGGGCGTAGCTTTCGATCTGCTCCAGATGGCCAAGCGAATTGGCCATCAGTGCAAAGCCGTCGAACATGAAGATCTATCCGGGGAGGAAAGTTTCTCCTTGGACATCGTCATTATGGACGATTGAAGGGGCCATCAAACCTTTTGGCGACAACACAGTGGAACTCTCAAGGAAAGCACCAATGTTGGTGTCAAAACTGGTGGATCTCGGGTAGGGGGTCCCTAACTGTGCGTCTAAGGTCGATGGTAACAGGAGACAAGGGACACGATGTTTACCCAGGTTCGGGCCCTCTCTATGGAGGTAATAACCTACGTCCTGCTCGACTGATATTGATGAATATGAGTATTACAAGAGTTGATCTACCTCAAGATCGTAATGGCTAAACCCTAGAGGTCTAGCTTGTATGGCTAGGATAATGACCCTCCTATCCGGACTAAGTCCTTCGGTTTATATAGACACGGGAGGACCTAGGGTTACACAAGGTCGGTTATAGAGGAAGGGATCTACATATCCAGTCGCCAAGCTTGCCTTCCATGCCAAGGAGAGTCCTATCAGGACACGGGTGCAGTCTTCGGTCTTTGTATCTTCATAGCCCATCAGTCCGGCCCATGGCTAACAGGCCGGACGCCCGAGGACCCCTTTGTCCCGGACTCCCTCACTCCTGACGCAGAAGTTTTGACTTTCCTCTCCTCAAATTTCACGATTTTTTTAGGATCACGCGGGTATATTGGGATCGTTCCGATATTTTTGTGACGAGAACATTGTTCTTGGTGCCTCCTGACATTTAGGGGTTGTAGCAGTGTCCCAGGGAGTTGAGCTCCAAGGTGTTGTGGTCACAACTTTATCGTTGCAGTTCTGGAATACCCGAGTTCGCCGACATTCAAAATCTCTTTTATGCAGTTGTTGGTGAGATAACGTTGACGCCACGCAGTACTGGGGCGGGAGTTCAGGAGTATTGCCATAACTCGTATAACGGATGCTTTTTGAAGGTTGAGGTACACGATTTCCGGAGTTTTCCTGGTTATGTGTTGACGGATGGATACAGTTGGAGGGTAGGGCTTGTTAGTTGTGTGATATATATTGTGCCTCCCTCTATCCCCAACACCAGATTGCATAACCAGAAAGTTTCGGGAGTTTATTGGTGGGAATTCAAGTATCACGTAGGATATCTTTCCGACAGATGCATGATATGAGATTGGGGTTCGACATCTAGTGGTCCGCCTGTCCACGATTGGTTTTACAGTGGTCTTGTTGTGCCTTAAAGAGTCCTTGGCTATCCTGACTTGGGGACGCTTCATATGTCATGTGCATTACCTTGTATATGATGGTGCTGTACGATCGAGCCCGTGCGGGCCCCACCATGAAATTTTAGACGAAATCTCTATCATATGTTTGTTTCTGGCTTATTCTGCAAGCCAATCCTTTGTTTTCTTTTATTTGTGGTATTCGAGTTGCTTCGATGTCAAGTGTTGATTCCATACCTTTTCCTAAGCAGTGTTCTCATATTTCTACGGGAGTACTAATCCTTCTTGATCATTGAGATTGTCATGCCAATTCTTTTCTAACTGGCATGCTGCTCTTCAAGTGGATCCGATCATTTTCAACATCCGCAAGATCAATTCTAAGTTCTCTCAACTGTGTTTGTTTCTTCCGACCCAAGTTGTCTTTGTATTCCCCGCCCTCCCACCCTTTTCTTCAAGGACTCATATTTCTTAATCAAGTATACATCTTATGGAGGTGAAGACCCTTCATGCTTTTCTTTCAATGTTCTTATCCGGTGATTGTCATGAAGATGGTCAGAAGTATCAAGTTCATCATTCTTCATTCTCTTTCTTCTCCGGTGGTCTAAAATCAAGCTTCTTTGTTGATCATATCTCATTCCTCTCGTTTCACATGATTTCCATGTTGGAAGTTCTTATCTAAGCATCTCTTAATCATCCACCGCTTGCTATTTATGTTATCTGGAGTGCTGAAGATATCTCAGGAGATTCGTGTTTTCATTCCTAATCCGGTCAAGATATCTCAAGGTTGTTATCTCTTTTGAGGAATTTAATTCAACCGACGCAATCTCTCTTTCAAACCGGTCAATGGAGTATCTTTTGAGTGGGCCCTAAACCACAAGTCTTTTTCTAGGATTTTACCCGACTCTTCTAATTTTTTCCCGAAGCTATTCCCAAATTCTTTTCAAAAGTTTGACGTATGAATGATTTATCATTAGTCAAATGTCTTTCTCCAAGATCTTTCAAATTCTTCTCATCATTGGTTCAACCTTTCTAATTTTCATTCCGGAGTGCCTCAACAAATTCATTGTGGTGTTTCTCGTCGCCATTCTCGGATTTTGAAGACCAAGGAAGAGTTCCTCTTAAATCCTTACCCGTTTTTCCAAAGATGTGTAGTTCAAGCTTGATGCCATCCTCTCATAATATTTTTATTGTGAGAATTCTTTTCTCCCATCCGGAGCAATTCAAGAGTCTTTTCAGTCCGATTCTCCAAAGGCAATCATTTCGGGTTTATTCATAGCTTTCATCCCTCATTCTCGAATTCTTCCGGTGCATCATTCAAGTACTCTCTAATTATCTTGTGATCTCTTCGTTCACTTGTATCTAAATTCTCTCGAGTATCTTTGTTCAATTTACAATTCTTCCTAGTGATTCGTGCTTTTTCCTTCGTGTGTTTCAAGTTCTTACGGCGGTTTGTTCAAGATTCCTCTTCCTATATTCTCATATTAACGTATTCGTTGTTTCAATCCTACCGGTGGTTTGTTCAAGTTTTTCCCAAGATTACGCTATATCTCTCCTTAATCCTTTCCAATGAGAATGAGTAGTATGCCAAATCCATTGTGTGTCATCAATTTAATTGATGAAGGATAAGCATAATGTAATTCTTATTCTTGTTTCATCAAGTAAATTCAACTCCTTATTCCAGAGATTCATCAAAATTCTCGGTTTCAATTGTTCATCTTTCTTTTCCGGAGTTCCAAGTTTTTCTCGATTATATCACGATGAAGCTCCTTCTAAATCATTGCAAGGCTTCATCTTGTTCTTTTCAACTTCCTTTCGTTTGATCATTCTTTTATTATCAGAGTTCTCACGAAGGCTCTACATGGTGGTTCGTCAAGGATTCTTTTCATTCTCCAATTGTTCTTCAAGATTTCTCTCAAAGTTATGATCCACCAAGCTATACTCTAAAATAAACATGGTGCTTAACACATGTTTTGTTTTGAGGAGTTCAAGTATTCTTCATCCTGCATTTCGAAGTGAAATTCTTTCTACCTTATCTTTTGAGGTGGTATTAAGTCAATCTTGACAATTTCTTTTGTGTTTCATGATTCGCAAGATGTTAAGAATGAGATATTTTAAACACATCATTTTCTCTTTGTTCAGGAGATGCTTTGCAACCTATCAACATCTTCATTGGAGTTATCTTGGGTTATATTTCACCTAAAGCCTAGCCTAAGGATGTTGCGATTGTGGTGCTTATCAATGATCCAATCTTCTCCTTCCTATCTCGGTGAAGAAGTTTTTCATCTCCTTGTTCCTGATCAATCATTGTTTTCGGTGGCAGAATTTCACCTCATTTTTGAGATGTTTTCCATAAGCCCACTACAAGCTTATACTTTCATTGTTGATAATCCAACAACTCTGTTCTAGCATTTCTTGTAAGCGTGCTCTTCCAAGATCTTGTTTCCCTCTGTTCATTCCATTCCATTCTTTCATTTCTTCCGAAGGCATTGTGATGTTGCTCTCTTCGTCCCATCATTTTGCTTTGCCAAGATCACGTTATTTCCTTTGCTTATCCATTCAATAGGAGTGTCATGCCCTCTTTTCAAGTTCTCTCATCTTATCAAGTTTTGCCTCCCTTCTCAACCGGAGTGCTGTCTGAAATCTTTCTTACCCATTGTGCCATTCTTTCAATAGTTCCGCAGGCGGTGTGTTGTTGATTTCATCAAGTATACTCTCATCTTGTCAAGTTCATGTTCAATTCCATCCATTTACAGTCAGAGTGCTTCCCAAATTATATCATTCTTATTCCTTCTCTATCTTGTTTTAGCCGGAGTGTTGTGTCTATCATTACTCTTCTAACCGGAGTCTCATCCAAGTGCTTTCATTTTGCCAAGTTCATATTCCATGCCTTCCATTTCCAACTGGAGTGTTGTCATAATTGATCTTGATTGTTCCTTGTACATCTCGTTTCAACCAGAGTGCTTGCATGTACTTCTTGTCCATTGCAACCCTTTTCTTATGTCTTTCAACCTACAAGGTTCTAGTAATGTTCCTTGTTCCTCTTTTCTAACGGAGTGTTTTCAACTTTGTTCATCTTCATTGTATTCTTCTTTCAATTTGTTCAACCTCGCAATGTTCTTTGGTTTCAATCATTTTTCAAAGAAGCAACTTAGTTTTACTTCTTCTCTTCCTATTCCGTTTTTCTCTGGTGCCATCCTTAGATCTCGGGACGAGATTCTCTTGTAGTGGTGGAGTGTTGTAACGCCCCGAGACCGTTGCGCCAGGTGTTTTCCAGTTATTCGCTGTCATTGCCATGTCTTTTCTTGCATGTTGCATCTTGGCATGTCATCATGTGCATTGCATCATCATGTTTCCAAAACTTGCATCCGTCCAGATCTCCCAATTCTTTCCGTTGTCCGTTCTAGGCCCAAACACACTTGCATGCGCCCACGGCACCTCTGAAATATTATTTTATAAGTGGCGTAAAAATGTTCTTGGAATGGGTTCAAAGTTGGCATGTGGTGTTGTTATGTTGTTAGTAAGCCGCCTGCCAAGTTTCATCGCATTCGGAGTTCGTTTGATGCCCCAACTGATAACTATAGCGGCAGTATAGCCGGTCTTTTCGTCGGATGTTTTCAGTCTCTGGAAACCATGCCGGGCTGCTTCTCTCCCCTCTCTTCTCAGCCCATCTCTCTCTAGCACAGCCCACCTGCAGCCAACCTACCCCCCTCGCGTCCGGAACTGTCCGATCGGCATCGGAGGGTCCAGAAAACCCCCCTAGACCCAAACCCTGGCAAAATCTGCTATATATAGACACCCTAGTCCATTTTCGGACTAATCCTAGTCCAAAACCCTACCCCTAGCCACCCCTAACCCTCAGCCGCCACCACCTCCCACCTCTGCCTCATTTTTCGCGCCAGCCAAGTCCTCTGCCGCCACTTGTCGCGCCTCCATTAGCCCTGTCGCCACCTGACCGCGCCCTTCTCCAACCCGCGCGCGCCACGCGTCCCGGCCGACCTCCCACCACCGCGAGCCCACCAGGACCCAGATCGGGCCCTGGGAAGCCTGCTAGAGCCCATGCGTGCCACCGTCCGCCCGATCCCGCGACCTCGCCATCCGCTCCGTCCACCCGCAACCTCCCCGCCGGCCAGAGTTCGCCGAAGACGAACCCCGCGTTGCCGGAGGTCATCGAGCCTCCGTCCAGGCAGTACCCCGCACCTCCTCTTCTCCTCCCTTCTCCCATGCTCTCCCTCTCCTCTAAGCTCTACGCCACCGCCATTTTTGCAGGATCCGCTGCCGAGCTCATCGCCGGCCTCCTCGGCCTCGTCCGTCGCCGGATCTGGGGACCCCACGCCCGGATCCACCTGTTCCCTTCCACCTCCAGGGTCCCTTGTGCCCCGACATTGCTGGAATCCAGCTGCAGCCACTCGTCCTCGTCGGGAGGAGGACGACGCCATCCGCGTCGCTGGCCCCGTCCACGCAGGCAGGCGGCGTCCTGCGCGAGACCCAGCGCTTTAGCCGGCCTCCTCTGCTTCCGACCGGGCCAGGCCCATGGTGAGATGCCCCCCAGCGCCTGCCACTGTTTTGGCCCGTAACCAGTTTCGGCCCGATGTGTTTTTTTCCTGCTGTGAATTTGTCTATTTTCCACAGGAACGTCTGTTTTACTGAAAAACCCTCCATGTTCATGCATATAATAACTCATGAACCGTGCATCATATTAAAATTGTTTATATATGTAAAATGCTTAGAATTTCATCTAGTTCCATAATATGCCACTTTCATCCATATTAAAAATGTTTAAAATGATGGTTGTGTTTATTTTGCATAATCCCAAGTTAAAATGATTTATTTCATAACTTAAAAACCGTAGCTCCAAATTTAATAAACTCTATATGTAAATGTGGTAGAAAAAATGCCTAGTTTAACATGGTGCACTCATCTTGCATGTTTAAAAACTCTAAAATATGGTTTAGGGCAGAACAGTACCATATCCAAAGTATGCACATGGGGATTTTCCGAATTTGTTGGTTGTTGTTTCCGGCCTCTTTTAAACTTGCCTAAATAGTTAGCTTACTTATGCTTCACCTCTTGCCATGTTTAACAACATTAATACTGTTGGGTACATAACCGAGAGAGAACTTACTAATTGAATGTGGTGTTTCGTCAATATGCAACTCATTGCCTATTGAGATCCACTTAATTTGTAGTATTGTTTGTTGCACTTTGCCATGCCAAGCCTCTTTAAACCGGACATGGATCATACTTGTTTGTGCATCATGCCATGTTCATATGATGGTTGTTACCATGTTGTTTGCTTCTTTCCGGTGTTGCTTCTTCTTGATAGTTCCGGTAACGTTGCGTTTGTGAGGATCCGTTCTACTACGGTCTATTTGTCTTCTTCATGGACTCATTCTTCTTCCTTGTGGGATCTCAGGCAAGATGACCATTACCCTCGACATCACATCTATCTTTGCTTGCTAGTTGTTTGCTCTATCGCTATGTCGCGCTACCTACCACTTGTTTAGCATGCCTCCCATATTGCCATGTCAAGTCTCTAACCCACCTTCTTAGCAAACAGTTGTTTGGCTATGTTACCGCTTTTGATCAGCCCCTGTTATAGTGTTGCTAGTTGTAAGTGCCTTGTATTTTGTTCCATGTTGGTACATGGATATATTGGGATATCATATTATCTATTTTTTTTAATTTTAATGCATCTATATACTTGGTAACGGGTGGAAGGTTCGGCCTTATGCCTGGTTTTTTGTTCCACTCTTGTCGCCCTAGTTTCCGTCATACCGGTGTTATGTTCCTTGATTTTGCGTTCCTAACGTGGTTGGGGTTATGGGACCCCCTTGACAGTTTGCTTTGAATAAAACTCCTCCAACAAGGCCCAACCTTGGTTTTACCATTTGCCTCACCACCACCTATATTTTTCACTTGGGAGTCGCGCTCCCGAGGGTCATCTTTATTTTAACCCTCCGGGCCAGTGCTTCTCTAAGTGTTGGTCAGAACCGAGCAGCCTGTGGGGCCACCTCGGGGAAACATGTGGGCTGGTTTTACTCATAGCTTTTCCCATCCCCTGTGCCCTATGATCGAGATACATGCGACTCCTATCAGGATTTGTCGGCACATCGGGCGGTCTTGCTGGTCTTGTTTTACCATTGTCGAAATGTCTTGTAACCAGGATTCCGAGACTGATCGGGTCTTTCTGGGATAAGGAATATCCTTCATTGATCGTGAGAGCTTGTGATGGGCTAAGTTGGGACACCCCTGCAGGGTATAAATTTTTGAGAGCCGTGCCCACGGTTTTGTGGCAGATGGGAATTTGTTAATATCTGGTTGTAGAGAACTTGACACTTGACTTAATTAAAATGAATCAATCGCGTGTGTAGCCGTGATGGTCTCTTTTCGGCGGAGTCCAGGACGTGAACACGGTCTTGTGTTATGCCTGAACGTAAGTAGTTTCAGGATCACTTCTTGATCACTTGTAGTTTCACGACCGTTGCGTAGCTTCTCATCTTGCTCTTATTTGCGTATGTTAGCCACAATATTTGCTTAGCGCTTGCTGCAACTCCACCTCATTACTTTATCCTACCCATAAGCTTAAATAGTCTTGATCTCGCAGGTGTGAGATTGTTGAGTCCTCATGACTCACGGATACTTCCAAACAGTTGCAGGTACCGATGATACCAGTGCAGGTGATGCTACCAAACTCAAGTGGGAGTTCGACGAGGACCTTGGTCGTTACTACATGTCGTTTACTGATGATCAGTAGTGGAGCCCAGTTGGGATGATCGGGGATCTAGCATTTTGGGTTGTCTTCTTTTATTTTGGTTCCATAGTCGGACCTTGATTATACTCTGGATGATGTGTGTTTAACTTGTTATTTGTGTGAAGTGGCGATTGTAAGCCAACTCTTTATCCCTTTCTTATTCAGTACATGGGATTGTGTGAAGATTACCTCTCTTGCGACAAAACCACCATGCGGTTACACCTCTAAGTCGTGCCTCGACACGTGGGAGATATAGCCTCATCGTGGGCGTTACATGTTCATTGTGTCCATAAGAAGGGAGGTATTACTGTTGGTCCTAATGATAACAATGAATTGTTTCCACAGAGAATTGTTACAGGTTATAGAATGGTAATTGATTTCCATAAATTGAACAAAGCTACTAGAAAGGATCATTACCCTCTACCTTTTATTGATCAAGTGCTTGAAAGATTATCCAAACATACACATTTTTGCTTTCTAGATGGTTATTCTAGTTTCTCTCAAATACCTGTGTCAAAAGAGGACCAAGAAAAGACCAGTTTTACTTTCCCTTTTGATACCTTTTCTTATAGACATATGCCTTTTGGTTTATGCAATGCACCTGCTACCTTTCAAAGATGTATGACTTCTATATTCTCTAACTTTTTGTGAAAAGATTGTTGAGGTTTTCATGGATGATTTTTCCGTTTACGGAACTTCTTTTCGTGATTGCTTAAGCAACCTTGGTCTAGTTTTGTAGAGATGTGAAGAAACTAATCTTATCTTGAATTGGGAGAAGTGCCCCTTTATGGTTAACGAAGGTATTGTTTTGGGACATATTTTTTTTAAAGAGGTATTGAAGTTGATCAAGCTAAAGTGGATGCTAATGAAAAGATGTCGTGTCCTAAGATATCAAAGATATAAGTTTCCTTGGTCATGCCGGTTTCAATGGGAGGTTTATTAAAGACTTCTCTAAAATGTCTAGGCCTCTCACTAATCTCTTGCAAAAAGATGTTCCTTTTGTTTTTGATGATGATTGTGTAGAAGCATTTGAAATACTTAAGAAAGCCTTGATTTCTGCACCTATTGTTCAACCACCTGATTGGAATTTACCCTTTGAAATGATGTGTGATTTTAGCTATTATGTTGTTGGTGTTGTTCTAGGACGAAGTGTTGATAAGAAATTGAATGTTATTCATTATGCTAGTAAAACTCTAGATAGTGTCCATAGAAATTATGCTACTACTAAAAAAGAATTTCTAGCAGTTTTTTTGCTTGTGACAAGTTCAGATCTTATATTGTTGATTCCAAAGTAACGTTCACACTGATCATGCTGCTATTAAATATCTTATTGAAAAGAAAGATGCTAATCCTAGACTTATTAGATGGGTTCTCTTGCTACAAGAATTTGATTTGCATATTATTGATAGAAAGTGTCGGATTTCGGGTTTCGGCAGACCCTTGAGGTTTGAACACTGGGGTGCGTGGAGATTTCGCCTCCTACCTACCTGCACTCCTCTGCCTTGTTAGGATATAAACTAAGGAAAGAACAACACAAGAGACGCAAGGTTTATACTGGTTCGGGCCACCGTTGTGGTGTAATACCCTACTCCAGTGTGTGGTGTGGTGGATTGCCTCTTGGGCTGATGATGATGAACAAAACAAGGAAGAACAGGCTCGCGAGGGTCTATTCTTGGCTGGGGCGATGAACTACTGGGAGGAGCTCAGTCACCCTTCTCTCTCTCTCTACCTGATCTCCTCTATCCTTCCAACCCCCCGGCCCCCTTTGCTCTGTGGGTGGCTGGTCCTATTTATAGAGGCCCTGGTCCTCTTCCCAAATATCGAGCGGGAAGGGAGCCAACAATGGCGGGCTAATTTGAAGGGGGCAGCTAGTATCAGCTATCCTGACAAAAGTAGTCTTCGCCTGCGCAAAGCTCTGGATGACGCCGTCTTGGGCTCCACAGTGACCTCCATCTTGTAGTCCTCCTGGTCTTGGTCTCGTTGCACCGAAACGGCAACCTTTGCCTGATGCCTCGGTACTCCGTGGCTGCGCTTGCCCCCTTTGCACCAAAGAGGAAGGGAGGACACTGCGCGGGCTGGCACCCGCCTGGCGCCCCCGGTCGTCATGGCTTGCGTCACGGGCACCTCGTGAGGTACCCCGCCTTGATTTCTCCGCCTCCTCGTGAGCCAGCCTGACGAGGCCGCGCCTGAGGAAGCTCCATGTCGTCCGCCCCGCGAGGCTTGGCCCCTCGCGAGGGTCTTGGGTTTGTGTTGGTGAAGATGGGCCGCGCTGGGCCCCCCTTTGAGCCACGCCGCAGGCCGCAGGCAGGCAAGTCTGGGGACCCCCGTTCCCAGAACGCCGACAGTATCCCCCGGGCCCAAGGCGCGCCCGGACTTGGCCGTGCAGGGAGGCGGAAGGGCAAGAGCGAAGCGCCGCGGGCCCTAACAGCCTACGGCCTTGGGCGCCGCATGGCGGTTGATTAGACGTGGGTGCCCTAGCAACCGCGCGAGTTGATAAAGGAGCAGCCTCCACCTAGGTTTTGCTTCTTGCTTTCCCCAGTTGCTGCTCAGATCCCCTTTCCTGCGCCTCTCCTTCCTCCAAAATTTCCAGATCCACTTCGACCGTGTGACCTAGGAAGCCATGGCGCCTCGTCAGCCCCTGGCCGTAGCTTGGTACTCGTCTGCCCTGGACCCGCCGAACGTGTCGGAGGCGAGCCTTGCCCGGTTGCGCCGGATGGCGACGGCGCGGGGCATCAACGGGGCGAAGGTGTTTAAAGCCGGCTCCGCCATCCCTGAGGGTCAAGGGAGCACCTTCTATCTGCTCTTCGTAAGTGCCATTGCTGTTGGCCTGGTGCCTCCCTTCTCCGAGTTCTTCTTCTCTGTCCTCCGCCACTATAAGCTACAAGCCCTGCATCTCCACCCCAACTCCGTCCTTCTCCTGGCAATCTTCGCCTATTACTGCGAGGCTCACGTAGGGGTGCAACCCTCAGTGGCCTTGCTGCGCCACTACTTCTACCTCCGGACCTCTCGTGGTACTACTTCCGCGTGCGCGAGCTTCGTCGCGTACGGTGGCGCCATTGCCATTTCGAACCCCGGGAAAAGGATTGAGGGCTTCAGGAGCAAGTGGGTCTTTGTGGATGCTGGGCGCATCCACCCTCGGCTGATCTTTCCCACGGAGCAGCCCACGAGCTCCAGCGATTGGGGTCGAGCGGAGCTCACGGACCCCCACGCGAAGCTGATGTTGGAGAAGATGGACGCGGATCTGAGGCCGGCCAACATGGCGGCGGCGAAGCTGACCGGCGCGTCGCTGCTGAGGGAATTCCTGGAGCACCAGCTGGCCCCGCTTCGGCAGTACTCACTTCCAATGTGGAGGCCCCGTCCGAGCCCCACGACCTTAGCCGACGGAGATCTGGCTGCGGTCCTCCAATATCTGGTCGGGGGCGATGTGGCGAGGTTGGCGGGCGCTCCTACGCCCTTGTTCCTCCGCGATGACTGGGAGCAGGTAGTGGAGTCCATGCCCGTCTTCAACGGGGATGGGCCCGTGCCCGTGGAAACTCCCGAGGAACCGGTGGACGTGCCCTCCGACGACTCCAGCGAAGAGGAGGAAGGAGGGGAGCGGGGAAAGGGGCCTGACTCCGAGGCGACTGACGGAGAGTCGGGGGCTCCCCTCCCCCGGCGCAGGTCCCGTGTTTTCCGCATCTCTCCGAGCGATGACGACGAAGACGACGACGAGGACAACGACGAGCAGGACGGCAGGAGCTCGCCCCCGATCCCGAAGAAGGACAGGACCGGGCTGATCTCCCGCGGGTCTGCCCCGGCCCCGGGGCGGACCGCAGATGCGCCTTCCGCCTCCAAGCTTCCTGAGGTTGACCCTTCCAGCCGGCTTTCAGGCTTCAAATTTGGCCAGAGGCCGCTTGAGCTCACTGGCGATGACCCGTAAGCATTCGATTGTTGTTTTTATCTCTTGCTCTGCTTCTGAGGCTTGACATCCGCATCTCTTAGGTAGGCTGGCACCCGCCGCAAAGAAGCCTAAGGGGGCTCCCGAGGTTCCATCCGTGGCAGCGCTTCTGCCCGCGAAGGAGGGTGACCGCGACGCACAGGCTTCTCCTACCCGGTCATCCTTGCAAGGCCTGGCTGAGCCGGCTAGGGCGAGCTCAGCCCCACGGCCCAAGTGGCTCCCGAGGTGCTCTTGCCGGCCGCCGCCACTTCAGCTGTCGGGGCGCGGCAGACTCTGCCTCAGGATGCTGTGGCCGCGCTGCCATCTTCTCCTCCTACTCCACCGGCTGCTGTCTCTCCGACTCCTTCTGCCGTTCTGGATCGTGCTGTTGCTAAGCTGGACCGACTGCGTCAGGATCTTCTTGGTGCCGACCCCCGCTTGGTGGCCGGGTGCTTGGAGCTGGCTTCAGGATGGGTTCGCTCCGACGCTTCGATTCGGGCGGTGCTGGTCCAGGCCTTGACGGCATGCGACGAGGAGAAGTAGGCCGTCCTTGAGGCGAAGGCTGCTCGTGATGCAGCCCTGGGGGAGGTGGTCGACGTCCGTGGCCGTTGCAAGGCGCTGGAGGGCGAACTGCAAGGTTTGCGGGACCAGCTCGCGAACGAGGTCCGCCTTTGCCAAGAGCAGGAAGAAGGCGTGAAGGCTCGCGAGGCGGCTCTCAAGGAGAGGGAGGTCAAGCTCAAGAAACGCCGCGACCGCCTAGGCGCGCTGGAGCAGGAGTTGGGGGCGAGGAAGGCCAAGCTGGACGACGAGGCCCTGGTTCTTGCCGAGGACCGCGTGGCCTTCGCGGAGATGGAGGCGAGGGCTCGCTCCTCACTGAGGATGCTTTACGACAGCGGCCTGGAGAGCCCACTGGCTGGCGCCGAGGACGGCCCCGCCAAGCTGCTTTCCTTCCTGGTTCACGCTCTTGAAGATGTCGCCCTTGGCCTTGGCCCCGCGGCCGAGGCCGAGGCGCGTGTCCTGTCTTCTGCAGCAATGACACGGGTCCTCACCCACATCTACCTTCGCGATCCCGGTGTCGACCTCGACAGCCTGCTGGAGCCAGTGAGCGGTGAGCGTGCCGCTGCCGCTGCCGAGGCCGTGAAGGGTCGCGCAGAGGCCCTGTTGGGGAAGTTCCGGGCCTTCAGCACCAAGCCGAAGCAAGGCGCTGCCGACCCCATCGCTCCGTGAGGCGTACCCAATCCGCGCTGCTCCATCGCCGACAAGTGACTCCGTCGCGGCTCCTGTCCTGCCTTTAATTCCTGCACATGTATCATGCCTCGGGGAGGCGTTTAAACTTGCGTTTGGCATTGAGATAACAGTGTGGACTGTAATATTTGCTTTTGAATTCCTTGAAATTTGCGCCTTTCGTTCCTACTTGCTTATGTTCTACGCCGGCAGAGCCCGGCCCCGCGCATGCCTCACCCAGCGTTGGTCCCTACCGGAAACCAGGACGGGGCCAAGGAGTGAGGGGCCACGTGACAAGTTAGGCTCCTAAGTCACGATGCTCAGGAGTCCCCCTTGGCGCACGAACAGCAAGTAGGGAGGTGTGATGCGGGTGGATCTACCGTTCTACGTCTGCAGAGCCCGGCCACGCGCGTACCTCACTCAGTGTTGGTCCCGACCGGAAACCAGGACGGGGCCACGGAGTGAGGGGCTACGTGACCAGTTAGGCTCCTGAGTCGCAATGCTCAGGAGTCCCCCTTGACGCTCAAACGGCCTTCGTACCTTGGCTCCGCTCGGGGAGAGACGCGCGACGAACCAGGCCCGGGGGGGACCTGGCTGGGCGGCGTGCGTCTGGGTGTGACCCAGGCGCAACCCCCGTGCCCAGCCCCCTCGCGCGGCACTCCCGAGGGGAGGCGTTACGATGAGGCTAGACACTGAGCTCTGGGCTCCTTGAGGTTGGTGCGGCCCGGGGGCCACCCTCAGTTGTTTATCACTAGCGTGGAGCATAGTGCTACTGTATGTGTATGGCATAGCCGCTCCTTGGCAGTGTCGTCAGCCAGCACGGAGCATGGTGCTTCCACTGGTACGTGGGAGAGGGCCCCCCTCCGAGAGGAGCCCCCGGGGCGTGTACAGCCCCGCCCTGACACGTGGCTGGCACGGTAGGGCCTGGCGAGGTGTATCTAGGCACCCGTGAGCCAGCGTGGGACTCACGGGGCCCTACCTCTAGGCGGGTTGCGCTTGGCACTGGGCCTTATCTTGTGATGTGTCCCTGCAAATTTGGTTAGATGCCGGCACTCTACGTCCTCGGGTACCGGCCCTCGAGCTGGTCTCAGCCGTCGCTGGTATGCCAGGTCGTGATGCCATGGACAAGGCCAGAGGGTGAGGGCTGGAGAGCCAGTAAGAGCCCTGAGTCGTGTTGCTCAGGTACCCCCCTTTAACGTGCAAGTGGTCGGCATGGAGAAGAAGAGGTGTCGTGGACCGACATCAAATAATCAAGCATGGTGGGTCTAACGCATAATCGGAAATAAACGGAAATGGTATACATGCCGCTGGGCCTGGCCCGAGCGGCTTGGGGATCATGCAGCCCGAGGGGCGCCCCCAACAAGGTAAGCTAACAACATGGAATAAAAAAGGGATACACGCCACAGGGACGGACCCACGCGGCCTGGGAATAATGCAGCCCTGGGGGGGGGCGCTCCTAGCTGGAAATAAAACTCGAAAGATGTCACCTGATGATGTCGAGGACGAAGGAGCGTTGATGTAGCAGGCTCGGTGGGCTGTGGGAGCCGATCCTCATGAGCCCCAGGCCCAGGGGCCTCGGGAGGCTCCGGAGGCGCTGGCGGCTCCTCACGGGCCATCTCCATCCCTGCCAGGGCTGCGGAACGCCTGGCCTCTCGTGCCTCCGTGATGCCCCTCATGAGGCGCTGGTACATGTCAGCCGCGTTCGGCAAGCCATAAGGCATGCGAACATAGCTGTGGGGTGGGCCTCCATAGCGCCCCACTCGCGAGGGCCAAAGGCGCTCCAGAGAGGCGACTCGGTTGAGCCCTGGTATGTCGATGCAGACGCGCAACCCACCATCCTCGCCTGGATGGGGAGCCACTGCTGGTAGGCGGGGCCGCCTTTCATGACTCTTGACTCCTGTAGCTCCTGAATGGCCTCGCTGACGAACTCCTGAGGGTCTGGGTCTCCTTGCCTTGCTCCTTCTTGAAGGAAACGTGCTTTGAAACACGCCTCCAGGTGGTGCCCAAGCGCCTCCCTCGTGACCCTAGCTAGGTCGGTGGCCCTCCAGGGGAGAGCCCCCGAGCCCTGCCTGAGGAGGGCACCGGGCGTGCTTTCCTATGCGATGGAAGGAGATTCCCCCTGGGCAGGCGCGGGCCCAGAGGGGCCTGCCTCCTGAGTGGTCGGGCCAGACGATGTCTTCTTCTTCTTAGGGGCGGTCTCGGGAGGCCTCCTGCTTCCACGATCCGGGGCTTCCAGTGACGCGGCCTGAAAGGCTCGTTCCAGGGAACACACCGCGTCCTTCTCTTCACATGACACCGTGATGACTCCGCCGCTTCCTGGCATCTTGAGGACGTTGTAGCCGTGGTGAGTTACGGCCATGAACTTGGCCAGCGCTGGGTACCCAAGGATGGCGTTGTACGGCAAGCAAATGTGAGCGACTTCAAAGTCGATGAGCTCAGTGCGGTAGTTGTCGCGTGCCCCGAAGGTGACAGGGAGGCGGACCTGCCCAATCGGGACCGTGGAGCCGTCGGTGACACTGGAGAAAGGCTTGGTTGGCTGAAGCTGGCTGTAGGGCACTTGGAGGTTGTTGAATGTTTCCACGGACAGGACGTTGAGCCCTGCACCGCCATCAATGAGGGTCTTGGTGACCACCATGTTGCTGATGATTGGGGAACAAAGCATCGGGAGAACTCCGGCTGTAGCCGCACACTTGGGCTGATCTACTGAGCCGAACGTGATGGCACACGCCGACCACCTGAGAGGGCGCATGGCTTCGAGCCTGGGGAGGACTGCGTTCACTTCGCGGGCGAACTGCTTGAAGATGCGCTGAGAGGCTGGGGCTTGTGCCCCGCCCAGGATGCATCGCGCGCGGTTCCTGGAAGCCCCCAGCCCCCTCGTCCTGGTGGTGGTCCTCGTTTCTCCTTGGCTGCGATGGCAGTGGTGGGAGGCCTGCGTTGCCTTGAGGGCGATCCTCGCGAGGCTGATCCCTCTAGCCTCCCTCGCGAGGCGGGTCTTGCCATTGATCCTTGCGAGGTTGATCGCGCCACCCTTGGCGCGGGCCACGGTCTTCCCAGCGTCCTGCGTTCCTTCCTCCTCCTCGGCCGTAGCCCCGGTCACTGCGGTCAGGGCGATGGCCGTTCCTTCCTTCTCACACGGCTTGGAGCTCTTGACATTCATTGGTGTTGTGGGTGTGGAGGTCGTGGTACACACAGTACCGGCTGCCCTTGGAAGGTTCGGGCTGATCTCTGCCCCGCTTGGTGTCTGGTTCTGCCGCAAGCACGGCAGCCCCCTTGCGCTTCACATCCTTGGCCTTGGGCTTCTTCTCTTCTGGGTTTGCTGCAGGCAGCTTGAGGAGGGAGAGACGCCCTTCCTCGGCCCTAGCGCACTTGGTTGCTAGGTTGAACAGTTCCAAGGAAGTGCACAGGTCTTCATGCATCACCAGCTCCTCCTTCATCTTGACATCGCGCACGCCGTCGGAGAAGGCCGAGATGATGGCCTCCTCAGTCACCTTGGGAATCTTGAGGCGCGCGTTGTTGAAGCGCTGGATGTACTTCTACAGGGTCTCCTCGGGCTGTTGCTTGATGCGGCGGATGTCGCTCACGGCGGGTGGCCAGTCGCGAGTGCCTTGGAAGTTGGCGATGAAGCGGGTGCGCATCTCGTCCCAGGAGGAGATTATGCCTGGAGCCAGGTTCAGGATCCAGGTGCGGGCCCCGTCCTTGAGTGCCATGGGGAACCAGTTTGCCATGACCTTCTCGTCTCTGTTGGCAGCTTCGATGCCCAGCTCGTAGAGCTGGAGGAACTCCGAAGGGTCAGCCGTGCCGTCGTAGCGAGGAGGCAAGTCTGGCTTGAACTTGCCGGGCCACGCGACACTGCGTAGCTCGGCGGTGAAGGCGCGGCAGCCTGCCGTGGTCATGGGAGGCCTTGGATGACGGGGAGCTTGGTCTTGCATGTCCCCACATGCTGCAGCTGGGAGCAGTGCAGGGCCTTGACGCGCGGGAGCAGGAGCATGGTCGCAACGTGCTGGAGCAGGGAGCGCCCGGGCAGCTTCTTGCGGGCGAGGGACTTCTTGACAGCTTTGCTCTTGCTGCGCTGGCGCCTGACGGAGCGGGTTCCGCCCAGGGGCCACGCGCCTTCGAGCCATGGCGCCTTCCTGAGGAGGAGGCGGCTGGGGCGCCGCCGGAGCTTCATTGCCCGCGCGGCGCGGGGTGCGGTGCAGCGGAACGGACGGCGCAGGAGAGCCCCCTGCGGCGCGGACGAGCTCGGCGACGCGGTCGAGCCATTCTTCGTAGACATCATCGACGGGACGGTAGCGCAGGAGCTCGTTCGCCACGATGAGTGCAGCCCGAGCCTCCATGGGCGCGTGGAGCGCGCAGGACGAAGAACCAGCTGGGGTGAGCAAGGGAGTCGCGGTGCGGCCGTCTTGCCGCACGGACGGATGCTGGGATGATGCTTGCTGCTCGTCCCCCGCCGGGCCGGTGGCGGCGTTGATGACAGGTTATGGGGAACAGCGAGGACGCCCGCCGATAGGGGCCGTCTGGGCGACGCGGGCAGCGAGCGCGGCCCGGCGCTCGGCGCGGGCCCGACGAGCGTCGGACATGGGCGTTATGGTCGGAGGAGAACGGGGTGGTGGAAGACGAATCCCGGCGCACCCCTACCTGGCGCGCCAAATGTCAGATTTCGGGTTTCGGCAGACCCTTGAGGTTCGAACACTGCGGTGCACATGGAGATTTCGCCTCCTACCTACCTGCACTCCTCCGCCTTGTTAGGATCTAAACTAAGGAAAGAACAGCACAAGAGACGCAAGGTTTATACTGGTTCGGGCCACCGTTGTGGTGTAATACCCTACTCTAGTGTGTGGTGTGGTGGATTGCCTCTTGGGCTGATGATGATGAACAATACAAGGAAGAACAGCCTCACGAGGGTCTGTTCTTGGCTGGGGCGATGAACTGCTAGGAGGAGCTTAGGCACCCTTCTGTCTCTCTCTTTCTCTACCTGATCCCTGATCTCCTCTATCCTTCCAACCCCCCGCCCCCCTTTGCTCTATGGGTGGCTGGTCCTATTTATAGAGGCCCTGGTCCTCTTCCCAAATATCGAACGGGAAGGGAGCCAACAATGGCGGGCTAATTTGAAGGGGGACAGCTAGTATCAGCTATCCTGACAAAAGTAGTCTTCGCCTGCGCAAAGCTCTGGTGATGACGCCGTCTTGGGCTCCACGGTGACCTCCGTCTCGTAGTCCTCCTGGTCTTGGTCTCGTTGCACCGAAACAGCAACCTTTGCCTGATGCCTCGGTACTCCACAGCTGCGCTTGCCCCCTTTGCACCAAAGAGGAAGGGAGGACACTGCGCGGGCTGGCACCCGCCTGGCGCCCCCGGTCTTCATGGCTTGCGTCACAGGCACCTCGTGAGGTACCCCGCCTTGATTTCTCCGCCTCCTCGTGAGCCAGCCTGACAAGGCCGCGCCTGAGGAAGCTCCACGTCGTTTGCCCCGCGAGGCTTGGCCCCTCGCGAGGGTCTTGGGTTTGTGTTGGTGAAGATGGGCCGCGCTGGGCCCCCCTTTGATCCACGCCGTAGGCCGCAGGCAGGCAAGTCTGGGGACCCCCGTTCCCAGAACGCCGACAGAAAGGGAGCTGAGAACCCTGTTGCAGACAACTTGTCTAGGTTAGAAAATGTTCTTGATGACCCACTACCTATTGATGATAGTTCTCCTGATGAGCAATTAGCTGTCATAAATGCTTCTTGTTATGCTCCATGGTATGCTGATTATGCTATTTACATCGTTGCTAAATTTATACCACCTAGTTTCACATACCAGCAAAAGAAAAAAATTCTATGATTGAAGATATTACTTTTGGGATGACCCACACCTTTCTAAAGAAGGAGTTGATGGTGTTATTAGACATTGTGTACCTGAGCATGAACATGAACAAATCCTACGCAAGTGCTACTCCGAGGCCTGCGGAGGACACCAAGCTGGGGATAGAATTGTACATAAGGTATTACAATCTGGTTTTTATTGGCCTACTCTCTTCAAGGATGCTCGTAAGTTCGTCTTGTCTTGTGATGAATGCCAGAGAATTGGTAATATTAGTAGACTTTAGGAAATGCGAATGAATTATTCACTCGTTATTGAACCATTTGATTTTTGGGGATTTGATTATATGGGACCTTTTATCTCCTCTAATGGGTATACACATATTTTAGTTGTTGTTGATTACGTTACTAAGTGGGTAGAAGCTATTCCAACTAGTAGTGTTGATCATAACACTTCTATTAAGATTCTTAAAGAAGTTATTTTTCTGAGGTTTGGAGTCCCTAGATATTTGATGACTAATGGTGGTTCACATTTTATTGATGGTGGTTTTCCTAAAATTCTTGCTAAATATGATGTCAACCATAGAATTGCATCTCCATATCATCCTCAGTCTAGTGGTGAAGTCTAGAGAGATTAAATTGATTTTGCAAAAGACTGTTAATAGATCTATAAATAATTGGTCTAAGAAACTTGATGATGCATCATGGGCTTATAGAACTGCTTATAAAAACCCTATGGTTATGTCTCTGTACAAAATGGTTTATGGAAAGGCATGTCACTTACCTCTCGAACTAGAACACAAAGCTTATTGGGCTATTAAAGATCTCAACTATGATTTCAAACTTGCCGGTGAAAAGAGGCTATTTGACATTAGCTCACTTGATGAATGGAGAACCCAAGCCTATGAGAGTGCCAAGTTGTTTAAAGAAAAAGTTAAAAGATGGCATGACAAGAGGATACAAAAGCGTGAGTTTAATGTAGGCGATCATGTTTTGCTATACAACTCTCGTTTAAGATTTTTTGTAGGAAAACTTCTCTCTTAATGGGAAGGTCCTTACATTATCGAGGAGATCTATCGTTCGAGTGCCATCAAAATCAACAATGCCGAAGGCGCAAATCTGAAGGTAGTAAACGGTCAAAGAATCTAACATTATATCTCAGGTACTCCCATAAATGTTGAGACCAATTTTATTAATACCATAACACCGAAGGAGTACATAAGGGACACTTTTCAGAATGTTTCAGACTCTGAAAAGGAATAGGTATGTGGTCTGGTAAGTAAACTGACTCCAAAACCGTCCTAATGGCGATATTTCCTTGTTTTGGAATATTTAAAAAATTAGGAAAATTAGAAGTAGTCCGAAAGACGGATGAGGAGACCACAAGGGTGGAGGAACCACCCTACCCCCTGGGCGTGCCCCTGCCTTATGGCCACCTCGTGTGCCCTCCGGACTCTGTTTTCTTGCAGAACACTTCTTTTGGTCGGTAAAAATTCATTACATAATCTCTCGAAGGTTTTAACCACTATACCACGACAAAATCTTCTATTTTTGTTTCGATCTATTTTTATGACAGATCTAGATCACCATGACATCTCCAAGCGCCCCCAAGGATAAGTTTTTTGAGCAGGTCATCAACCCCAACCTTGCGGAGGTGTTGCGACACCCTCAAGCCATTGAGATGCGTGAGGGGTTGCTGCACATCCGCGATGTTGAGGGGCCAAAGACGACCAGAAGCGTGGAGACAAGACTCGAAGAAATGGAGCAGCAAGTTTTCAAGTGCTAAGGGATGGTGGAACATGGACTCAATGCCAATTACATGATGATCGCGGAGTTCACCAACAATCACAAGCTGGATTCCAAGAACATCGAGGAGGCCATCTTCAAGCTTCATGAGAAAATCCAGCATCTCCAAGCCCGGATCTATGACCTGCAAAACCAAAACTGTGAGTATGAATATAGATTTAAGATGATGAGTTTGGCTGCAGATTTGAGGATCTCGGAGACTCGTTCATCTTTCTATGATGGTGAGCCTATGCCTTGGGAGATGTATGACAAGCCTACATCATCAACAACTTCATCATCACCACCTCCGAAGAAAGAGACATAAATACATGGGTATGGGCACTCCCCTTCGTAACTGCCAAGCTTGGGGGAGATGCCCCGGTATCGTATCACTATCACACCTTTACCTTTATCATTTTCTTAGTTCGATCCTTTTGGTTGTATCTTGATCTAGTAGAATAAAGCTTTTGTCTGATCTAGCTTTGATTTTTTGTTTCGAGATCTATATATGTAATCGAGTTGAGGGCTTTGCTTTCTTGCTATGATCTTGAGGGAATAAAATAAAATAAATAAATAAATAAAAAGATCATATAGTGATCTTATGGAGAGTAGTGACTTCACATATAAATAGTATTATGAATAAAATTTGTTGATAGTTGACAAACATAGTTTTGGTCATTGTTGCAATTAATAGGAAGTAATAAAGAAAGAGAGGCTTCACATATAAATATACTAACTTGGACATCTTTTGTAACTGTGAGCACTCATTAAAATATGACATGCTGAAAAGTTGATGTTGGACAAGGAAGACAACATAATGAGTTATGTTTGCTTATATCCGACTAGAAGTTATATTGTCATGGATACTCCAACATGTTGATATTGCTTTTCCCTCTCATGCTAGCCAAATTCTTTGCACCAACTAGAGATACTACTTAGGCTTCCAAACATCCCTTAAACCACTTTTGCCAAGAGAGTCCACCTTACCTACCTATGGATTGAGTAAGATCCTTCAAGTAAGTTGTCATTGGTGCAAGCAATAAAAATTTCTCTTTAAATATGTATGATCTATTAGTGTGAAGAAAATAAGCTTTGTACGAACTTGTGATATGGAAGAAATAAAAGCGACAGACTGCATAATAAAGTTCTTTATCACAAGCAGCAATATAAAGTGACGTTCTTTTGCATTAAGATTTTGTGCATCCAACCATAAAAGCGCATGACAACCTCTGCTTCCCTCTGCGAAGGGCCTATCTTTTACTTTTATCTTCTACCCTTATACAAGAGTCAAGGTGATCTTCACCTTTCCTTTTTACACTTTTTCTTTTGGCAAGCACTATATATATATCCACTCGGATGTAGGTTTTCATAAAGTATTATTGTTGACATTACCCTTGAGGTAAAGGTTGGGAGGCGAAACTATAAGCTCCTATCTTTCTCTTTGTCCGATTGAAACTTTGAACCCATAAGTATCGCGTGAGTGTTAGCAATTGTGAAAGACTAAATGATAGTTGAATATGTGGACTTGCTGAAAAGCTCTTATATTGACTCTTTTAGATGTTATGATAAATTGCAATTTCTTCAATGACTGAGATCTTAGTTTGTTAGTTTTCGGTGAAGTTTCTGATTCATACTTTACCTTGTGAATGAATTGTAACTTTAGCATAAGAAATTATATGACAATGTATGTTGCTGTTCTAAAGATGATCATGATGCCCTCATGTCCGTATTTTATTTTATTTTATTGACACCTCTATCTCTAAACATGTGGACATATTTTTCGATATCGGCTTTCGGTTGAGGACAAGCGAGGTCTAAGCTTGGGGGAGTTGATACATCCATTTTGCATCCTGCTTTTATATTGATATTTGTTGCATTATGGGCT
The DNA here is from genome assembly GCF_018294505.1 of Triticum aestivum. Taxonomy (NCBI): domain Eukaryota; kingdom Viridiplantae; phylum Streptophyta; class Magnoliopsida; order Poales; family Poaceae; genus Triticum; species Triticum aestivum. The sequence goes on from NC_057803.1 coordinate 231,212,723, forward strand.
ATTATTACACATTATGGTACAATACTTATGCCTTTTTTCTCTTATTTTACAAGGTTTACATGAAGAGGGAGAATGCCGGCAGGCCCCCGATGCCCATATTTTGCTATAAGGTGGGTTTAGACTTGGAAAAAATCAAGATGAAGCTTTCGGGACGAAGTGCCGTCGTCTCGAGGCGGAACTTGGGCAGGACCAATCTAGGGCTCTGACAGAGCAGTTCTGTTGGGGAATCTTCCCTCCGAGAGGGGGAAATCGAAGCCATCATCATCACCAATGATCCTCTCATCAAGAGGGGGTCAATATCCATCAACATATTCACCAGCACCATCTACTCTCAAAAGCTAGTTCATCTCTTGTATCCGATCTTTGTCTCAAAAACCTCAGATTGGTACTTGCGTGTTGCTAGTAGTGTTGATTACTCCTTGTAGTTGATGCTAGTTGGTTTATTCGGTGGAAGATCGTATGTTCAAATCCATAATGATAATTAATACTCCTCTGATTATGAACATGAATATGCTTTTTGAGTAGTTATGTTTGTTCCCGAGGACATGGGATAAGTCTTGTTATAAGTAATCATGTGAATTTGGTATTCATTCGATATTTTGATGAGATGTATGTTGTCTCTCCTCTAGTGGTGTTATGTGAACGTCGACTACATGACACTTCACCATTATTTGGGCCTAGGGTAAGGCATTGGGAAGTAATAAGTAGATGATGGGTTGCTAGAGTGACAGAAGCTTAAACCCTAGTTTATGCGTTGCTTTGTAAGGGGCTGATTTGGATCCATATGTTTCATGTGATGGTTAGACTTATTTTAATTCTTATTTTCGTAGTTGTGAATGCTTGCGAGAGGGGTTAATCATAAGTGGGAGGCTTGTCCCAGGAAAGTTTGCACCCAAGCACCGGTCCACCCACATATCAAATTATCAAAGTAACGAACGCGAATCATATGAGCATGATGAGAACTAGCTTCACAATAATTCCCATGTGTCCTCGGGAGGGATGTGCTTTATATAAGAGTTCGTTCAGGCTTGTACTTTGCTGCAAAAAGGATTGGGCCACCTTGCTACACTTTATTTACTTTTGTTACTTGTTACCCGTTTGGAATTATCTTTTCACACAACTATCTGTTACCGATAATTTCAGTGCTTGCGGAGAATACCTTGCAAAAAACCACTTGTCATTTCCCTCTGCTCCTCGTTGGGTTTGACACGCTTACTTATCGAAAGGACTAGATAGATCCCTATACTTTATGCAAACCTTGCATATGATGATAGAAAAGTCATTAGAATTACTCCGTGATGCATTATTATGCATAAAAACATTACATATAAGAGTAGGAACACATGATGCAAAATGGATGTATCAATGTACAGAATAGGTATCTCTAACGTAGCTTTTTTAGGTCCAGAATTCCAGCTGCCAACAATCTCCCTCTTCATGTAAATCTTGCATATTAATAGACAAAAGGCATTAGAATTGCTCCACAAAGTGTTATATTGATTAAAAACATCATTAATAACAGTAGGAAATTATGATGCAAAATGGACGTATCAACTCCCCAAAGCTTAGCTCGCTTGACCTCAAGAGAAAGCCGATATCGATAATCATGTCCATATGTTTAGAGACACAGGTGTCCAGAAAAACAAAATACAGAGATGGTAGCATCATGTTCATTATTATAAAAACAATATTTATTATCATAAAATTTCTCATGAACAAGTAACAATTCATCACAACAACAAAGTATAAGGCATATACTTTCTTGAAAACTAACAAACTATGTTCTCAGTCAACAATGCAATTGCAACTCATAATATTTTTAGGAAGGCTCTCATGTCAGAGCTTTTTTGCAAGTCCACATACTCAACCATCATTTAGGCTTCTATGATTGCTAACACTCACAACATATATGTGGAGAATTTTTTTCAGCCGGACACATAGAAATATAGGGACTTATAATTTCACCTCCCAACTTATTCACCTCAATGGCGATGTCAACAATAATAACTCATGATCACTCATATCCAACTAGGTATATGTGCCTAGATCTTTCCCCACCACATGATGCTTACAAAGAAAAGGAAAAAAGAGTGGAGGAGAACATTCTTGACTCTTGCATAAAAGGTAAATACATAAAAGTAAAAGATAGGCCATTCGTAGAGGGAAGCAGAGGTTGTCATGCTCTTTTTATTTTTGGATGGAAAATCTCTTAGTGCGAACGAACATCACGTTATATTGCCCCTTCTGGTAGCAACCTTTATTATGCAGTCTATTGCTTTTATTTACTTACCATCACAAGTTCGTACAACTCTTATTTTCCCTTACACTAAAATATCATACATATTTAAGAGCAATTTTTATTGCTTTATGCACCGATAACAACTTACTTGAAAGATCTTATTCAATCCGTAGGTAGGTATAGTGGAATCTCATGACATGAAACTGGGTTTAAGGTTTTTGGATGCACCACATGTTGGAGGATCTATGACAATATAAGTTCTATGTGAATATAAGCAAACATGATTCATTACGTTGTTTTCCTTGTCCAACGTCAACAATTTGGCATAAAATACTTAATGGGGGCTCATAATCATAAGAGATGTCCAAGATAGTGTATTTGCATGTGAGTCTTCTCTTCCCTTATTTTTTCTTGCATGAATTGTATCATTGACCAATGCTATGTTTTTCAACTTTCAAGAAATTTTACCACTTATACTTTTCCTTATGTAATGTCATTACTTTCCATAAGAGTAGTATAAAATCTTTTCATTATTTTCATTGCTAGGATTGAAACATAAAAGTAAAGAAGATCAAACTCAAACTACCCTTTATTGTATAACTCTCAACTTGATTACATAGATAGATAGATCACGAAACTAGCAATCAAAAATAGATCATACTAAACTTTTATTCAACTAAATCACAAAATAACTAAGGATCAAACTAAAATAGGTAAAGCTAATAAAAGTGGTGGTGATACGATACCGTGGTGATAACCCACAAGTATAAGGGATCCCAAGAGTGTTTGAGGGTAGAGTGTTCAACCCAAATTTATTGATTCGACACAAGGGGGGCCAAAGATAATTGCAAGTATTAGTAGTTGAGTTGTCAATTCAACCACACCTGGAGATTTAATATCTGCAGCAAAGTAATCAGTAGCACAATAGTATGATAGTTTTATAGTAGTAGTAATAGTAGCAATAGTAATTGTAACAGCAGTAGCAGTTTTGTAGCGGTTGTAATAATAGAAATAGTAACTTAGCAAGAACAATATGTGAAAAACTCGTAGGCATTAGTGAGGGAGTCCTAGATTAGGGGGTCCTCGGGTGTTCGGTCTGTTTGATATGGGTCGGGTTGATGGGTCGTGAAGATAAAGCAGAAGACTATCCCCTATGTCTGGATAGGACTCCTATATGCATGGACGGCAAGTCTGGTGTCTGGATGTATTATTTACTTCCATTGTAAATCGACTTTGTACAACCCTAGGCCCCTCCGGTGTATATATAAACCGTGGGGTTTAGTCTGTAGAGGCTATCAAAATAATCATAGGCTGGACAACTAGGGTTTAGCCATTACGATCTAGAGGTAGATCATCTCTTTAACCCTTATACACATCGAATATAATCAAGCAGGACATAGGGTTTTACCTCCTTTAAGAGGGCCCAAACCTGGGTAAAACATTGTGTCCCTTGTGTCCCTTGTTACCATCGATCCTTAGATACACAACTTGGGACCCCCTACCCAAGATCTGCCAGTTTTGACACCGACATTGGTGCTTTCATTGAGAATTCCATTGTGTTGTTGACAAAAGGATCGATGGCTGGCCTTGTAATCAACAACAATGCTGTGTTTAGGGAGGCCTTTCTCCCTGTCCAACTCTTTGTTTTTGGCGGCTTCGTGCTATGTGCCAACTCGACCAATCACCTTGAGCAGGTCAACAGCTACACCCCTGATCACCAGACCAGGTTTGGAAGCTTGAACTACATTGCCGATATCCGAGGAGACATGATATTTGAGGGGTTCACAACCTTGACCGCCGCTCCCCATCTGCATGAAGGAGGCCCTTCGGATCTACTGTCATACCCCATCCAGAGGTTGACGCTCGTGTTCGCCTCGGCCTTAGAATCGGGCCGGACCACTTAGTCCGAAAATGGGAGTGTGAACCCCGCCGGACTCTCTCCCATAATGGAGCTTCTCACCGGAGACCCAGAGGCGACTACGCCGTCGACGGACCCAGAATCAAACGGGACTCTCTCCATCATTGGGAAGCCGGATTCGCCGCCGGGCACCAACTTTGAACTCTTGAGGTCTACGTCCTTGGAGCACGGTATAGCGGTTATCGCCGAACCTAGTTCCGTAGATCCTTAGACATCCATCCAACTCTTGCTCTTAAACGAGGTGCTGAACTTAATGCAATCCATCGCCATCACGGAGGCGTCACCTCCGAACTATTCCCAGCTCGAACTGGGGGCTAAGACTAGGGAACTTTACATCTCACCCACCACCCACTTAATAGCCAGTGTTAAGGATTTAACTGACATGCTAGACTACGCTTCTGAAGACATCGATGGCATGGATGACGATGTCGAAGCCGAATCAGGTCAAAACCCACCCATCATCGGGCATTGTACGGCCGCTTCTACCTATGATGTATACATGGTGGACACCCCTGAGAAGAAGGACAATGATGGCACTCAGGATCCAGATGAGGATAAGCCCGTCGATGAACCACCAAAATGCCGGCATCAGCGGCGCCGCTCACGATCGCGTCGAGAAAGGGAGAGCAACACCGGCACCAAAGACAACGACACTCCAGATAATGCTGAAGACCCCGCAAACCCCGTGGAGCCTGCATTCGAGCAGTATGAAAGGGAAGAAGTTCAATTTAGCCCCGAAGAACTCGCCGATCATGAAGATTCGGAAGATAGTAAATACTTACCTATCTCCGAACAGGATGTCAACGTCGGTGACAAAGATTTCATCATCCTAGAGGAACCCCTCGAACAATAAGCTTCAAGCGACAGCTCATCACCACCGCACTAAGCCTGAAAAAGAAACAACGGTGAATTAAAGCTGAACATGACATGCTCAATGATAGATGGACCAAGGTCCTAGCCGTCGAAGAAGGATATGGCTTTGAGGGCCCAACATAAAGTTACCCAAAACATAGGCTGTTGCCATAATTCAACAACGAGGTCCTTGTGCCAATACCTTCAAAATATAATCAGGCTGATCAACAGGACTGACCACCACGTGGATGGGACAAAACGGCTAATTATGCTGAACACCAGCCTGTGCCCCCTCACCCTAGAGGCAAGGAGACATCGACTCTGGGCAACACATACGACCTACGTTAGGACCTGACCAATAGAGCCGGCCAGACAAGATCAATCTATGGATCAAGAGGACGTGCACCCATGCGAGATGACAACTATCAAGCCTGGAAAGATAGACATAATCAACTCTGGGGTCAGCATCGAACACAGATGTCATTCGAGCTTCATCACGATGTCGCCTGATACAGAGGCGCCGCAGACCCCATGTGCATTACTGATGAGGTAATGCAGCACCAATTTTTTGAAGGGTTAAAACCTGTGAACATCGAGAAGTACGATGGAATGAAGGATCCGGCCATATAGATTGAGGATTTTCCTCTCCTCATTCACACGGCTCGAGGAGATGATCTCCATGCCATTAAATATCTCCCTCTAAAGCTGAAAGGACCAGCACAACACTGGCTGAATAGCCTCCCAGAGAACTCCACTAGAAGTTGGGAAGACTTAGAGGATGCTTTTTGGTTCAACTTTCAGGGCACTTATGCCCGGCCACCAGATGTAGACGACCTGGGTCACATAATTCAGCAACCCGGAGAGTCAGCTCACAAAATATGGAATCGGTTCTTAATTAAAAAGAACCAAATCATGGACTGTTGATACGTCTCCAACGTATCTATAATTTTTGATTGTTCCATGCTATATTATATCCTGTTTTGGACATTATTGGGCTTTATTATACACTTTTATCTTATTTTTGGGACTAACCGGAGGCCCAACCCAGAATTGCTGTTTTTTCCTATTTCAGAGTTTCACAGAAAAAGAATATCAAACGGAGTCCAAACGGAACGAAACCTTGGGAACATGATTTTCGCAACGAACATGATCTAGAGGACTTGGACCCTACGTCAAGCAATCAACCAGGAAGGCACGAGGTAGGGGGGCACGCCTACCCCCCAGGTGCGCCCTCCACCCTCATGGGGGCCATGTTGCTCCACCGACGTACTCCTTCCTCCTATACCCTGTTCAAGAATTCATCCAATTAACCAGTTAACTTGCCGATTAATCCCTACTCGTAGGGTCACCGAGTAGCCGATAAACCAATAAATCATCCGATTAATTGATTAAATGGTTGATTAACTTGCCGATTAGCCTATTAACCCCCTACTCACCAACCAACCGAGCAGCTACCAGTTAACGATTTCCTCAACAATGCTCCTATATATACCTACGTACCCCCAAACTACCAGATACGGAGCCAAAACCCTAATTCCAGCGCCATAATTTTCTGTATCCATGAGAGCCCATCTTGGGGCCTTTTCCGGAGCTCCGTCAGAGGGGGTACCGATCACGGAGGGCTTCTACATCAACACCATAGCCTCTCCGGTGAAGTGTGAGTAGTTTACTTCAGACCTACGGGTCCATAGTTATTAGCTAGATGGCTTCTTCTCTCTTTTTGGATCTCAATACAAAGTTCTCCCCCTCTCTTGTGGAGATCTATTCGATGTAATCTTATTTTGCAGTGTGTTTGTTGAGACCGATGAATTGTGGGTTTATGATCAAGTTTATCTATGAACAATATTTTAATCTTCTCTGAATTCTTTTGTGTATGATTGCTTATCTTTGCAAGTCTCTTTGAATTATCAGTTTGGTTTGGCCTACTAGATTGATCTTTCTTGCAATGGGAGAAGTGGTTAGCTTTGGGTTCAATCTTGCGGTGTCCTTTCCCAGTGACAGTAGGGGCAGCAAGGCACGTATTGTATTGTTGCCATCGAGGATAACAAGATGGGTTTTATATCATATTGCATGAGTTTATCCCTCTACATCATGTCATCTTGCTTAAAGCGTTACTCTGTTCTCTTGAACTTAATACTCTAGATGCATGCTGGATAGCGGTCGATGTGTGGAGTAATAGTAGTAGATGTAGGTAGGAGTCGGTCTACTTGTCTCGGACGTGATGCCTATATACATGATCATACCTAGATATTCTCATAACTATTCTCAATTCTATCAATTGCTCAACAGTAATTTGTTCACTCACCGTAATACTTATGCTCTCGAGAGAAGACTCTAGTGAAACCTCTAGCCCCCGGGTCTATTTTCCATCATATTAATCTTCCAATGCTTAGTTATTTCCTTTTCCATTTATTTTACTTGCATCTTTATTTCTCTTTATCATAAAAATACCAAAAAAATTATCCTATCATATCTATCAGATCTCACTCTCGTAGGTGACCGTGAAGGGATTGACAACCCCTTTTATCGCGTTGGTTGCGAGGAGTTTATTTGTTTGTGTTGGTGCGAGGGACTCGTGCGTGGCCTCCTACTGGATTGATACGTTGGTTCTCAAAAACTGAGGGAAATACTTACGCTGCTCTGCTGCATCACCCTTTCCTCTTCAAGGGAAAATCAACGCAGTGCTCAAGAGGTAGCAAGAAGGATTTCTGGCGCCATTGTCGGGGAGTCTACGCAAAAGTCAACATACCAAGTACCCATCACAAACCCTTATCTCCCGCATTACATTATTTTCCATTTGCCTCTCGTTTTCCTCTCCCCCACTTCACCCTTGCCATTTTATTCGCTCTCTCTCTCTCCATCCTCCCTCTCTTTCTCTATTCGCCTCTTTTTGCTCGTTTCTTGTTTGCTTGTGTGTCAGATTGCTTGCTTGTCATGATGGCTCAAGATAATACCAAATTGTGTGACTTCACCAATACCAACAACATTGATTTTATTAGCACTCCGATTGCTCCACTTACCGATGCTGAATCTTGTGAAATTAATGCTGCTTTGCTGAATCTTGTGATGAAAGATCCGTTTTTCGGCCTTCCTAGTGAAGATGCCGCTACCCATCTAAACAACTTCATTGTTTTGTGTGATATGCAAAAGAAGAAAGATGTGGACAATGATATTGTTAAATTGAAGCTATTTCCTTTTTCGCTTAGAGACCATGCTAAAGCTTGGTTTTCGTCTTTGCCTACAAATAGTATTGATTCGTGGAATAAGTGCAAAGATGCTTTTATCTCTAAGTATTTTCCTCCCGCTAAGATCATCTCTCTTAGAAATGATACTATGAATTTTAAGCAACTTGATCATGAACATGTTGCACAAGCTTTGGAGAGGATGAAATTAATGATACGTAATTGCCCTACACATGGTTTGAATTTGTGGATGATTATACAATTTTTTTATGCTGGATTGAATTTTTCTTCTAGAAATCTTTTAGATTCGACCGCGGGAGGCACTTTTATGGAAATCACTTTAGGAGAAGCTACTAAAGTCGTAGATAATATTATGGGTAACTATTCTCAATGGCACACTGAAAGATCTACTAATAAGAGAGTGCATGCGATAGAAGAAATTAATGTTTTGAGTGGTAAGATGGATGAACTTATGAAATTAATTGCTAATAAAAGTGTTTCTTCTGATCCTAATGATATGCCTTTGTGTACTTTGATTGATAATAATAATGAATCTTTGGATGTGAATTTTGTTGGTAGGAATAATTTTGGTAACAACGCGTATAGAGGAAACTTTAATCCTAGGTCGTATCCTAGTAATTCCTCTAATAATTATGGTAATTCCTTCAACAATTCTTATGGAAATTTTAATAAGATACCCACTACTAGGGAAAAGGCTAACAACAGCGCGGGTTTTAGGTCTATCAGTAGCGCGGGGACCGGCGCTACTAATAAGGCGCTACAACTAACACGTAGTAGTAGCGCGTGCTCACCAGTGCTACTGCTACACAAGTGTAGCAGCAGCGCTCTTAGTGGAAGCTCGCTGCTGCTAATAGCTATAGCGTGCTTCTCCTATACGCGGTACTGCTACTACCGCTGCTGCTAACTTTTCTCCACTCGCTACTGCTAATTTTAGTAGTTTTCTTTGGGCATATTTGTTTTGTATTTGAACAGGCTTTATAGAAGAATCTTTAGCACATACAAATGTCATCATGATACACATACAAATGTCTGCGAGACCAGAAATGTAATCATAGCATATACATACAAATAGTCTCATCATAATCATCATCCAACACAAAGTGGTATCTTGTCATCATCTCGAAAATAGCGATACATGCAAGTCTCGAATACTTGCAACTAGAACGTCATCCATCTAAACAAAGGTATACGCGAGAAGAGCTATCACTATGAGTGAGAGCGGAACTATGCAGTACATGAGGTGGCGCTTACAAGTCCTCTCTCGCGCTAGCGTGAACCTCAAGTAACTAGCTTCTCCTTCTTGTCTGCTTTTGAAGCCTTTATGGCTGGCGCCCGAGAACCCATTCACTTGCGCCTGACACTCCTGCCACTCGTTGTACACCCCCGGAACCTTCCCTTTGTACACGACATAGCACTTCCATCTCGCCATCAAGAAACTAAGTACCTGTTAGAGATGCATGTTCATGAAGAGGATGTACAATCATATATATGCAACAAAATACACTAGAGCAACACCGAAAAAGAAAGGGTTAGCAACTAGGTGCATCATACAGTACGCAAATTAGTTAACTAGAGGTACGCAAGTCGTCGTACGCAAACTAACAAAGTAGCGTTACGAAAGTTTGGCAGGGACCATGGACATCACAAAGTTTCATCGCTACAAAAAGTATACAAGTTCAACCGACACATATCATCATCATAGGCATCATAAATCACTAGAAGTTCCATCCTTCCATATCATCGAGGATGGACCCTAGCTCCTTGAATAGCGTGAGGTCTAGACGTTGCATGCCTATGCGAGTTCGGACGTCAGCTCGCGATATAGGGCCGTGGTGGAACATCCCCTTTACATAGACGACTTCTTTCATGATGATCGTAGCAATGTCGCTTTGGATGCAAAAGAAGTCATCTCTAAGTTTATAATCCGCTTCTCCATGAGATTCTATCCACTTGTGGATATGATCATCATTTCTGTTTCTCATGCGAAGCTTTTGGTGATCTGTGTTGAACTGAATCATGAGATGGACGATGTAGAATCCATCCTTCTTGCTTGGTTTTGGGACATGGATGCAGGAGAAGTTAGTTTTATGCGTGAAACCCATCTTGTTGTTCCTTTGTTTCCTGATCTGCACGTGGCCACCTCTAATGATGAAGCCTTGGAGAGCATCATCTAGAATATTCATTATGTGGGTGTAGTCTTTTTTCTTGTAGTCATTGGAAGGGTCAAAATACACGGCGTGGGAGACTTGCGGGTAAAGAATGATAAGGACGGCGCACCCGTTGCTGCAGGGAAAAGACACCTCAAATTATTCCCCATAGAGAGAGAAGGAATGATTGAAATGTATGAAAGGGTTGTTCGGAACTGACTTACTTTGGATGATAAGGCACGAGGACAATTTCCCGGTCCTTATTCTGTACCATGATGTTTTGGAGGTAGTCCCTAGCAGTTTCACGCTGAAAGTCACCGAGACTCAAGAAAGACTCATGCATGTAGTATGGATCCGCCACACAGATTTGCGAGACTTCTTCACTCTTCATGACGGAGCTCATATGTAGCGCAAAAAGGCGGACGATTGTAAAATCGAGCCGCCTTGTCAGAAACATCTCAAAGATATGGTCAAACCGCAGGAAGAACACCTCCGCGGGCCGTGTCTCGACGTAGAACTTCCCCTAAGGCACACGAGCCGCGTATATCGGATATCCTGGATCCTTTGAGGCTAGTAGGCTTTTCTCAGTCGACAACACATGGTCGTGCAGTCTCCTGAGATCCCCTGATAGTGCCTCCAGCGGTTTCGGCGGTAGCATCGGCTCGCCCGTGAGATGGAACATGGCCGCACCTTTCACTGGTACACGCTCTTCAGAATGCATCGTTTGGCTGCTATGTGCTCTGGCTTGTTTGGAGGCAGCTATCTTCCCCGATCTCTTTCTCTCCTTTTTCTTGGGCACACCTTCTAGACCCTTCCTTAACCCCTGCCCTAGTGTTCCTAGGCTAAGTACTGTACGACCCTCGCGCCCGGCTAGTTGAGCCTGTGTTGAGGCGGCATCTTCAGGCGTGTCCTGTGAGGATTTCATGAAGAGAGACTTTTTGCAATCCCTGCTACGACCTTCTGCCCGGGCATATCATCCATATCCTCATTAGCAAGCTGATAGCCCGATTCGTCATATGGTTGACTCATCAATTCTATGTCAAAGTCATACGCGTTTGTATTGAGGAAATCCATAGGGTCGACCTCCGTCTCATCATCCATTCTATATTCTACAGGACAAATTACATCAGCCGACACTATTGCACCCCCTTCATCATGTCGTCCTCCGCTCTCACCCGGCACTACAGGAGTTGGTAATTGTGTAGGCGGGGTGGTGGTCTCCGCACATGCTTGTTGATGTGTGGTTATTGGTGTGCTCTCGGGCGGCTCCATACGAATAAGATTCTTCGGCCATAGCAGCACCCAACCCTTGCAGCTTCCAATCCACGGCGGGGTCTCGTCGTCCGCTCCCACATGCTGTACTAGAGGAGGCAAATCCTCGTGCCCTGGTTTCACACTAGAGAAGCTAACCCTGAAGTGCCCAGCAGGGATCGGCTGGTTGTGGAACGTGGGTTGCAAGGGGTCCATTGTCATCCCCTTTCTCACGTCCACCTTCTGGCCTTTGATCAAGTAGAGTATGGTGCACGGGGTTTCTTTCGCCTGCAAGCACATATGTCTGTGGCGTAAAACATCCGAAAGGCAACAAAAATGGAATATTATATATATATATGGTGGTGCGACATGTAATTACCGTGATGGCGTCGAGCTCAGCCAAAGACGAAGGCCCACCGAGCGCGCCAGAGACTGAGGACGGGCTGCTATGAGCGGGAGCGGCTGCGAGAGGAGGCCCGGTTGCGTGGGCAAGTGATGGTGCGATGATGTTGTTGTTCATGGAGTTGCTCCCGACGAAACTGGGCAACGGGAAATCATGTACCATCTTGTCTGGATTTTCCTTCGTCCAGTTGATGATAACTGGAACCAAGTTAGTAGAGAAATCATTTCTGCAGGCAGTTACAGCTGCATTGACTGCCTGCTGTAACAACTCATATTTGTCCTCGGCTGCTTTTTTCGTGTCCTCAGCTGCTTTTTTCTCGACCGCAAGCTTCACCTTCGCATCGATGTCCGCCTGACTAAACTTCTTTTTTTGCTTCTTGGCCTCCGGGCCCTCGTTGTAAAACACCTTCCACGTGGCGCCGTCTCCAGCACCGTGCACACGACCATATTGCGGCCGCTGGCCCAAAGGGAGTCCCTTAAGTTCGTTCAAGGCCCGGTTGAGAGGGGTGTCCCACTTGGGCCTCATCGGAGAAGTAGGGCTTTCGGCTGCAAGCTGGTGTTGCTTCTCCAGTAGTCTAATCAATTTCCTCGTGATCTGGTCTGTGTAAAAAACCTTTTCTCCTTGTCCCACTTGTAGCGTGCCCTGATGAAGTCACGCTCCAAGGGGTTGGTGAACTTCGCGAAGGGGTCTAGGAGACCCGCGGCTTCACGTTCCGCGTCCTCCGTATCCCATATGGGCCTTTTACCGAGGTAGCCACGGCTTCCAAGGCGATGCTTCCCCGTGTTCCTTTGCTGAAGGCTCTTGAATTTCGCAGCCTTAGCCTTGGTGTCCTCGGTAGCGCAAGTGTCCTTGAACTTTTCGAACTCCTCTTCCGTAAGTGTCGGATTTTCCTCCAGAATCTTGGACAGGGGTTCCTCAGCCTCAATAGCTCGTTTCACCCTCCCTTTCCAGGAGGCCAAATCATTGCTGAACATGCCCATGGCGTGATTGTTAATCTTTTTCATCTTCGGATCATCCCACGGTTGTTCTATGTTATCATCCCGGTCGGGGAACTTGAATCTCTTGTGCAACTTCGTTAGGAGCAACTGCGTCAAATGTTCTTTACTCCTTAAGTCATCGTCGTTGATGCTCGCGCATTCCCGTAGGATGCATCCTACTTGGTTCCCATAGCACTTGCGAGGTTCTTCCAGCTCTAACGGCTCAAACTTGTCAGGTGCCATCTTTGTGATCACAAGTCGTCCAATCCCTAGTTTGTTAAGTTTTCGTATCCTCTGCTTCTTATGCTTCCTCTTTTTGGTAGCGGCATCGGCGCCGGTACCTTCCCCGCCGATATCTTCCCCGCCGGTACCTTCCCCACCGGTCTCGGCACCGCCATCGGTGCCGGTGCCGTCGGTGTCGATGTCAGCGTCAATACCATCATCGAGGCGGACCTGCAAACCTTGCTTAGCAGTCAAAAAGTCGAGGTAGTCTTGTTCACCCTGATAATCCATCTCGTATGCATCTTGGTCAGAAGGCCCAGTTTCTTCGTTGTTCGACATGTTTCCTATGATTAAGTGTCCTATGAGAAATGACATAAAAAAGAAATCTATGTGCCAGCACTCGATATGCCAACTATGTAGCACAAATCATGCCTTTATTCACGGGAAATTTCGGCATGACCTTTGCTAAAAAATGGACATATCGAGCGCCTGAAATTCATCGGAACGGAAATGAATCAACATTCCGGTGTAACATAGGCCACTCGGATCATTTACCAAAACATGACATGTCCAAAACATGACATATCCACATATCACATGTCCAGTTCAAATTTGCATAGAAATTCAGCTAATTTTGAAACCTATCTAAATTAATAACTAAATAGATAACCTAATTAACATAACTAAAACCTAAGTAAATTAACCGAAGAACCCTAGCTAGCAGAGAGAGAGGGGGGTGGTTTACAGAGGGTGCAGGGGTGAGGAGGCAGGCCCGACGATGGCCGATGTTGGGAGG